>NW_028152630.1:10000-11695 GCF_951799395.1 Argentina silus | reverse complement strand
GAGACTCCCACACTCGCCCTGGGGTTCCTTCTCATTCACAGGCAGTAGACAGAGAGAGAGAGAGAACATCCTGAATGAAGCTGCCTGCAGGGGAGAACATGTTACACACAACTCCCCAAGCACGCCGGGCCAATTAAGATGCTACGCATTCAGCCGCTGTTTGGGAGAGGGGAAAACACATGCATCGCCTCGTTGTGTGTGTGTGTGTGTGTGTGTGTGTGTGTGTTTGCATGCTTGAGTATATATGGGTGCGTGCACATGAGTTTTGTGTGACATTGACAGTCTAACCTTCATATCACCATATCAAGGACATAGAGATGGGGGGGGGGGGGGGGGGGGGGTGCCCAGGGGGCAGGACGGATGGACGGGGGGGGGGGGTCTGAGAGAGCGAATTTGGCCGCAGCCCTTAGTAGAACGTCTATCAGGCTGTGCGTGTGTGTGTGTGTGTATGGGTGTGGGTGTGGGTGTGTGTAGACAAGAGATCAGAGTGTCTCAGGGACGCAGAGAGACGGGTGAGAGAATTCTAATAGGCTGAGGCGGTTGATTAGCATGTAAAGAGAGGCTGCGTTCATTAGGCCAGCCCTGGCTGAGCTGATAGGGCTGGGCTGCGGAGGCACGGGGCGACACATCGATTCAACACAATGAGGAGAGGCCTGACACACAGGAGCCCGGCACAGATTAACACTTAATGAAAGCAAAATCAGAAGAGAGAGTGGGAGGCGAGAGGGAAAGAGAGAGAGAGATAACGAGAAAAGAATAGAGAGGGAGAAATAGAAAGAGTCATACGTGAAGGAAGGAGAGGGAGATGGGGGAGAGAGAGAGAGAGAGAGAGAGAGAGAGAGAGAGAGATAACGAGAAAAGAATACAGGGATAAAAAGAAAGAGGAAAGTGGCAGAGTCAGAGAGAGAGAGAGAGAGAGAGAGAGAGAGAGAGAGAGAGAGAGAGAGAGAGATGGCAGGGTTTGGGGGTAATTGGAAGCTAAAGTAAAACAGAGAGAAAGTAAGACAGCGAGAAGATGTAGAGTCCTTGGGGTGTTGGCGGACTTATAGTGGTGTATTTGCTGTAGCTGGGGGTGTGTGTGTGTGTGCCTGTGTGTGTGTATGTATGTGTGCGTGTTTATGTATGTGTGTGTGTGCGTGCGTGTGTGTGCATGTTTATGTGTGTGTGTGTGCGTGCGTGTGTGTGCGTGTTTATGTGTGTGTGTGTGTGTGTGTGTGTGCGTGCGTGCGTGCGTGCGTGCGTGCATGCGTGGGTGCATCTGAGCTCCGTGGCACACAGACAGACAGTAGACACTGTCTGGGCACGAGCACCTCTGCCTCCGTCTAATGACATGCCTCAGTGACTCACCCCCCTCCTCCCTCCCTCCCTCCCTCCCTCCCCCCTCCTCCCTGGGAGGATGGCACAGGCAAGTAGGCAGCGCTGAAACCTGGCGCACCTCACACCTCAGCCTTGGCAAACAGCAGCAGCGGGCAAACGAGTGGCGGAGAGGAGGAGTGTGGTGTGGAGAGGAGAGGAGGAGTGGGGAGAGACCGAACGCGGGGGTCTGGAGGGAGGAGAGAGGGCGGTGTGGGAGAGTGACGCACGAGCGGAACATGCTGGTTAACATGCACCGTCACACCTGGCAGAGAGGAGCAATGCGGAGGGGGGAGCCGGAGTTGACTCCCTGCTGTGTTCACACTTCAGTGTGTGTGCGTG
>NW_028152630.1:0-5000 GCF_951799395.1 Argentina silus | reverse complement strand
TGCTCACTGACACACAAGTTCACAAACACCCCCATATCACACCTACACACACGTGCGTGCACACACACACAGACATAACACCTTTAACCACCTACACACACACACTCACAATATGAGTTTTTCATGATCTTAGAAAACAGCGTGTCCCTTTCATGAATTTAGGGCCCCCCTCCACCCCCACCCCCACCCCCCCCCCCCACACAAACACACACACATTCCATCCCTCCTCTTGAGTCTGCCATCTGGGACACCAGGAAGTACAGAGTACAGTAAAGCATTGATCTCATTAAAAAAGCCCTGACGGTACAGATTGCCGTGGCAACCTACAAGACGGCGGCGGCAGCCCCCACCCGTAGCCGTTTCTCAGAGTAATTTAGTAAGTGGTGGATGAGTCCCCCGTTCATTACAATCAATTAGCCACGTTAGCATCTCCATCCATCCTCAAGAGAGGAGCCGCTGGGACGTGACTGTGTGTGCTGCTGTAGGGTCAACAACAGGGTCTACTCCAAACACACTGCTAACAGAGCTAGCTAGCACCCTACCTATGCGGGGAGTTTGATATTGACATGTTCAAAGCACATAAAAAGGCTCATTGAACTTCATATACTATATTGAGTGGCTGCATGAGAGAAACACTTGTGTTTTGGCAAATTTTGTTTCCTTTATATATGCCCGGTTTGATCAACTCTGTCTTTGTAGGACCCAAAGCAATTATGGTGAGCTTCATCCCCCTGTCCTTGCCCTCCCCTCTCTCTCTCTCTCTCTCTCTCTCTCTCTGAGACGCTTCTATCTGCCTGTCCTGTCCTCTCCGCCGCTCCTCTCCTCTGTTCCCTGATAAAGGAAGAGAAACGGGTTGAAGAGCCAGAGCGAATCAATCTGCTCGGAAATCCAGCCGTTCTAATCCTCTGGCTGAAGGAGGAATGGAGGAGGCCCCGTTCACCCGGGTCATTAGACTGATTCTCTTATATTAATGTTACATTCCGAAGCTTAGCGAAGCTCAGGCACCATTGATGTACACTCGTTAAGAGATGAAGGGAACAGCGTCTGTTTTATCTACCTTTCTTAATCCTGAGGTAGCTCTTTCTCTCTCTCTCTCTCTCTCTCTTTCTCTCTCTCTCTCTCTCTTTCTCTCTCTCTCTCATTTTCCTCCTCCTCTCACTTTTTTGCAAGTAAACTTTATCTTCTGAGAGCTCTTCATGAAGAAGCATGTTTTTCTGTTTCGCTAGCAGGTGCAAGAGAGATGAAACATTTGGAGCTCCTTGAAGCTGAAACATACACAGTACACACATACTACACACACACATGCACACACATTACACACACAAATCCCACACACACACACACACACACACATTCTCTAAAAGACTCTAGCACATCCACAGAAGAAGATGTCAACGGCAGGAAGAAGGTTAGCTGGTTTCAGTTTCTTGGTGTCTGACAAATTAGATAATCGGAAATTAGATTTGGGGCCCTTTGACAGGAAGATATTGTGCAATATTCAATATTTATGAGTTCCAGATGAAGCAGAAGTGAAAATAATTACTCAGGCAAACTGTAGGGAATCTTAATTACAAAGGGATCTCTCCCTCTCTCTCTCATTTACACAGTCCATTTCTCTGAGAACAAAAAGGCAAATGGCCAATAAAATGACAGTTACTCTGGACTTCCGAAGGGCTGTAAACCTGTGGACCTACGGTATGAGGGGCGGACCACTGGAATCTGTTTTGCGATGCTTTGAAATGGGCAGTTTAAGGAGTGTGTTAGATTGTATAGTCATGAATGAGGGTTAAATACCACTCCATACTCGGCCCAGCATACCTGGATATTCAGTACCGCTGTAAACCTGCTGGTGCACTGTGCAGCTCTATACACACACACACGTGTGCTATGTGGGTGAGTGGGGAAAAAAATGGCGTTCCATTGTTATATATGTCTCTCGTCTCCTCCTCCTTTCCCTCCCAGTCAAACGGATCAACACCAGGGGGAAGAGAGGCAGGATCCACAGCTTAGGGTGAACAGAATAAAGCTGCTCCAAAATGACACCTCTCCCCCCTCTCTCTCCCTCCCTCCCTCCCTCTATCCCTCTTTCCCTCCCTCCCATCCTCTCTCTCTATCAGATGACAGTCTACCCGCCCTGTCGCAGCCTAATCCCAGATAATGACCGGATTTAAACCTCAAAATCTTTAATGACCGCATCAGACGGTCCATCCTCGGCCAGGTCGGTCGAGCTAAAGCCAATAAAGGGGAAGATCTTCACTAAATACAGGAGAAGCCAATTACTGAGATCTGGGCATGCATTTCTATAGGGTCATTGAGGGTATGGGTATGTGTACGTGTGTGTGTGTGTGTGTGTGTGTGTGTGTGTGTGTTCAGATCAGTGTCCTGCGTGTCATGGATGGCCATTCCCCTGTGTGTCTGGAAGTGGTAAATGAGGTCAGTTACCCCCTACTCCCATCTGAAGGGTTTGGCCATGGGCTGATGAACACTGAACAGGTGCACCTGTGGGCGCTGGGCACTGCCCACTGTACAATAGGTATTCATGGGCATCAAGGCAGAAAACCTGCAGCTGGACACTCAACAGGACACTCACTCACACACACACACACAACATCACCTAAATGAGAGGAGGATGGGGAAAAGAGGCGGGTGAAGAGGAGGAGGAGGAGGAGGAGGAGGGGGTGGGCGAGAGCACATACTCATTGGCAGGTGCACTAAATGCATGCGAAATGTGTTGCAGCTAAGCGAAAAAGACATCAAAATGATGAAACACACAATCTCCTCAGATGTGGCAACGCTTCTCAACAACTCACTCAACACAGCACGAGGGACCAACTAGCCAGCTGCAACCTGAAATATCCACACACACACACACACACACACACACACACACACACACACACACACACACACACACACACACACACACACACACACACACACACACACACACAGGCGATTAACGTGCTATGACTCAATGAGAGTGTCAACGTTAAGGTCAGAGTTTCTCATTTCCAGACTTGCTAACGGATCTGAGGGAGATGACTTCACAGTGTGGTTCTCTCTAAACCGAACACAATGTAATCTTGTAAAGGTCTCCGTGGACCCGGCTGGTGGTGCTGGCCTCAGAAGCGCTTCTTCAGGGCGTGTTGGACGGTAAAGCGGATCATCAAACAGCTCATAAAATCTTAATGCGGCACTGGGACTTGTCTCTGAAGAAAACCAACAACAACTGGGAATAAACACGGGGGCCATCCAACATGCATAAGCATACACACACACGCATAATCACATACACGTAAACAAACACACACACACACACACGCACGCACACACACACACACGCACGCACACGCACACACACGCACACACACACACGCAAACACAGGCATATGTATACAGTGCTGCTTGAAAGTATGTGAACCCCTTGTGCAATTATAGAGTTTTTACCATGAAATCTTTATGGAAAGGAGGATCTTTTAGGAAAGGAGATCTCAGAGGACATCAGGATGAGGGTAGAGAGAGGACACCAGTCTGGGGAAGGCTATAAAATAAAAGATTTGAGCTCCATCAAACCACTGTGAGGCAAATAATTTACAAATGGAGAGCATTTAACATGACAGCAACTCGGGCTAGAAGTGGACGCCTTCCAAAATATCCCCAAGAACCATAAGAAAAATAATAAATCAGGTAAAAGTCAACCCAAACCTAACATCTAGAGATTTGCAGACCTCCCTTGCTGCATCTCAGGTAACTGTGCTTAAACAATAAGAAGAACACTGAATCGAAATGGCATTCATGGGAGGGTTACTAGGGAGAAGTCTCTGCTAAAGCTGGGCTGAAATGGGTCTTCCAACAAGACAACGACCCAAAGCATTCAAGCAAATCTACCAAAGAATGGCTCAGGAGAAAGAAGATTTGTGTTTTGGATTGGCCATGTCAAAGTTCTGACCTAAATCCAATCGAGATGCTGTGGCGCGACCTGAAGCGGGCAGTTCATGCCAGACACCCCTCAAACCTCACTCAATTGGCTGAGTTCTGTAAGGAGGAGTGGGCAAAATCCCCTCAAAACAGATGTCAGAGACTGATTAATGGCTATACAAGATGTTTAATCCATATTATCGCTGCTAATAGAGGTGCCACAAGCTATTGACTGAAGAGGTTCACATATTTCTGCACACATGAAATCTGAGTTTTTGTTAAATAAACCACTTTCGTTAAATAAACAATGAAAACATATAATATTTGTTTGTTTGTGTCCTTTATTTGTAATGATATATATAAATATAAATTGTGGTTTAGATAAAGATTTTATAAGTTAATTTTAATATTTTATACAAAAATAATGACCATCCCTGTAGGGTACACAAACTTTCAAGCAGCACTGTATATCACACAGACTCAAACTAGCCTCACACACACACACACATATACACACACACACACACACAATTCTTTGTGAATCTCATTGTGTGTGTGTGTGTGTGTGTGGGGGGGGGGGGGGGGGGGCTCTCAGTCATAGTTCTGTGAGGACCATTGAGATGGTGTCAGTGTGCTTCCAAACACCAGAGGTGCCTCTACTGACACATGAAAGGGGGGCGGGGGTCGAGGGAGGGAAGGGCAGGGGAGAGAGACTCATGATATGGTCAACACATTGAAAACAGACCCCAGGAAGCAACGGAAGAAAAGGAGAGAGAGACATTGATGAAGGGTGAAGTAGAGCTGGGGTTGGGAGAGAGAGAAAGGAATGGAGGGATGTCGGCTAAACCTGATAAAAACATCCCCATGAGGTCGACTCCAGTCTAGCACATGTACTCTCCTACCCCCCCCCCCCCCCCAACCTCCCTCCTGTGTGTTCAGCAGTATGATAAAGAGTCGTGGTAGGGTGTTCCATAAGCCGTACGTATATACCGGCTCAGCTCGGTATAGGGGGCACTATACACACCCGGTGCTGTCTGATAACCAGGACGACAGCACGGTACATCAAAGAGAACCGGGCCCCC
>NW_028152631.1:7500-11175 GCF_951799395.1 Argentina silus | reverse complement strand
TCTTAATGTGATTCTGTATTATAGGTGTGCAGAGATAGGAACATCTCCTGTCATCTGGGAGTGATTTGTCATGTGTGGAGGCATCCCAATGTCAAACCCGGGACATGAGGAGGAGGCAGAGTCACCACAGTCACAGGTAGTCACATGCAGCACTAAGCAGCGTCACCATAGTCACAGGTAGTCACATGCAGCACTAGGGGGCGTCACCATAGTCACAGGTAGTCACCATAGTCACAGGTAGTCACCATAGTCACAGGTAGTCACCATAGTCACAGGTAGTCACATGCAGCACTAAGCAGCGTCACCATAGTCACAGGTAGTCACATGCAGAGCTGTGTATTGTGTCAGGAATGAAATCCAATAGAGATGTTTTTGATGGTTGTTATTCCGTTCTGGTATTGTAATCTGTCTGTGTGTGTGCCTGTCTGTCTGCCTGTCTGCCTGTCTTCCTGTCTGTCTGCCTGTCTGCCTGCCTGTCTGTCTGCCTGCCTGCCTGTCTGTCTGCCTGTCTGTCTTTCTGCCTGTCTGTCTGACACTGTCACTAGGAATTATCTGCTTTTTATCCAGAGAGAGAGATGTTTTTCGATATTGATATTGACATTCTGTCTTGTATTGTAATCTGTGTGTGTGCGTGTGTGTGTATTTGTGTGTGTGCCTGTGCATGTGCATGTGTGTGCATGTGTGTGTGCGTGCATGCATGCATGTGAGTGCATGTGTGTGTGTGCGTGTGCGTATGTATGTGTGTGTCTGTGTGTGTAGGTGTGTGTGTGCATGCATGCATGCATGTGCGTGTGCACGTGTGTGTGCTAGTGTGTGCTGGGGTGTACATGCATGTGTGTGTGTGTGTATTGTAATCTATGTGTGTGTGTGTATGCGTGCGTGTGTGCGTGCGTGTGTGTGTGTAAATACCCCAGCCTACATAGCGTGTAAATACCCCAGCCTACATAGCGTGTAGACAGCGGTTATTGCCCCTTTCCCTTTGTACCAGCGAGACTAACAATGCCTCTATGTAAAGAGGGGCAGAGGCGAATGTCAGAACGATGCAACGACATCCCAAGAAAATGTGGTTTTCCTCACGGACATATAATAAGTTTAAGATGAAGCTTCGCCCCCAGTTCTCTTTGAACCCGAGCTAAGCACAATCAGTTTTTATCCCAAGACTGTAATTCAAAGCTTTCGAAATCTCTTTTCCCTCCCATTCTTTTGTCATTTTATGTGAAAACCACACTGGCATTGTTGTCAGGCCTGCGATGGGGCGGCCGCCGCAAAGAGCAGGATCACAGATGAATGACTTTAATGACAGTAGCTCAGAACGCTTGGAATTCACACTACGTGCCCTCAGTGGAGGAGGGCGGCCTGTTGGCTAGCGTTCTGCTGTGTCCGTGGCCTAGTTTGAGCGTGTACAATCAAAGTATAATTATGTTGAACAAGCAAAAGCATAATTGTAACGTTGTAGAATCAAAGTATGATTGTCGTGTTGTATGAACGTGTATGTCTGAGTCAAGGGTGTGTGTGTCTGTGTGTGTGTGTGTGTGTGTGTGTGTGTGTGTGTGTGTGTGTGTGTCCAAACTTTGCAACAATATGGCTGTCAGTGTTTACTGGTGTGGTTTGCTGTTCATACTGTAGGAATATGACTCTGAAAAGGGGGACGATGCAACAAGTGTTGTAATTTATGAATGGTGAAACCGATATGTACACAAATACCATCAAATAAAAGCTGATAATCTCTGCTTTGACCTCATAGTAATTGTTTGATTTCAAATCCAAATTGTTGGAGTGTAGAGCCAAAAGAAGAAACAAATGCCATCCCATGACTTACACAGAGCTGTCCCATGACTTACACAGAGCTGTCCCATGACTTACACAGAGCTGTCATAGTCAAGACATTGATCAGACTTCTCTACACACATACATATCCCCACATACAGCCCCACACATACATATCCACACATACATATCCACACATACATATCCACACATACATATCCACACATACATATCCCCACATACATATCCACACATACATATCCACACATACATATCCACACATACATATCCCCACATACATATCCACACATACATATCCACACATACATATCCACACATACATATCCACACATACATATCCACACATACATATCCACACATACATATCCACACATACATATCCCCACATACATATCCACACATACATATCCACACATACATATCCACACATACATATCCACACATACATATCCCCGCATACATATCCACGCATACATATCCACACATACATATCCACACATACATATCCACACATACATATCCACACATACATATCCACACATAAATATCCCCACATACAGCCCCATAGGGGTCAATTATACACTATATACACACTATATCCTCTTAAGATCCACGGGCCCATAATTGAGGCCCAAATTCTGATTTAATTTGATTATTGTTTATTTTATCTCCTTGTCATGTGTAGTATGTTATTCTGAACTATGATCTGAGCGTATCTACACAAAACTTCAAGGTGTCACCTATCAAATGGCATCCTGCTTTTGCATCTGATCATCATATTTCTAACGTTAGAATCGGTTTAGTTTGGGTCTGTTTTTTAGGTGGAAATTAGTCAAAAAGGGCATGGAGTTTAAGAGGCACCCAGTCTGTCAGAACCAGTCTCAACCACAATAATCTCTCTATCGGCGACAATAGGAGCCTCTGATGTTGTTTTGGTGTGTCCTAAAATGGCTCCTCCAGAACAGCACTGCCCACAGATCAAATCCAATCATGGATTTCTGTGGTTGGAAAGTTTTCATGGCTGAAAAAACAGTTTGGCTGGAGAAGAAGCAGAAAAAAGAAAGAGTAACTAACTTGTGGTGTTCAGATCTGTGAGAGAGAGGGAACAAGAAATCAAGACGTTGTGTTCTGTGTTCCTCTGTCACGTCATAATGGGGAATACATCGTCCTTTATTGACATTTGTTACGTCAGAAGAGTGTTTTTACATGATGATGCTTTATTTTGTACACAATCAAAGTATTGTTGCTAGGTAAACACCACATAAAACACTTGGCAATCAAGGTGGTGAGTGTTCGGAATTCTTTGGCAGTTGGTGATTTAAAGGAAGTTCTGAGTGTGAAGAGCGAGAGAGAGAGAGAGAGAGAGAGAGAGAGAGAGAGAGAGAGAGAGAGACAGGTAGAGAAAGAGAGAGAGAGAGAGAGAGAGAGACAGAGAGAGAGAGAGAGAGAGACAGGTAGAGAAAGAGAGAGAGAGAGAGAGAGAGAGAGAGAGAGAGAGAGTCAGGGTGAAAGGAGAACTGGTGAAACAGACATCAAGTTGTTGCAAACAGTCGCCCCGCAATTCCACTTCCCTCGACAGAACACACGTGACCGCCTCCTCAAATACCCGTTGTTAAACCAGCAACGCCATTGAAAAGCTAGCAATTGGACAGCGCGGGTGATGGGGTATTTGACCTTGAGGAGTGAGCTTTACCATCTCAACTCAGTTACACCAGCAGAGGCCGGCTTTGATCTCAGGCCCGGGAGATGGGACATCCAGCTGTGCCGTCTGCTTCCAAGGATTGAGAACAAATCTCAAAATGGCCCCCCGTTCCCCTGGAAGACTGTGCTCAGACGTGATAGCCCTACGTGGGGGGATTTGGTGTCATTTGAGACACAGCCTGGATC
>NW_028152632.1:7500-10000 GCF_951799395.1 Argentina silus | reverse complement strand
TAAAGACTACCAATAAAGATAAAAAAGACTACAGTCTCCATCGGCCACCTGTTCTACTGTGCCAAAGTAGAGCGTTTTCAAGAAGCTGGAGAGTAAATCAGGCAAATACGCTGAACCCTCTAAAACCCTAGAACCGTCTAGAACCCTCTAGAAACTTATAGAACCCTAGAACTCTCTAGAACCCTCTAGAACCCTAGAACCCTCTAGAACCCTGTAAAACCCTCTAGAACCCTAGAACCCTCTAGAACCCGCTAGAACCCTAGAACCCTATAGAACACTCTAGAACCCTAGAGCCCTCTAGAACCCTCTAGAACCCTCTAGAACCCTTGAACTCTAAAACCTTCTAGAACCCTCTAGAACCCTCTAGAACCCTATAACCTTCTAGAACAGAGAGTGTGTTAGAGAGAGTGTGTTAGAGAGAGTCAGGTAGAGAGTCAGGTAGAGAGTCAGGTAGAGAGTCAGGTAGAGAGGTAGAGAGTCAGGTAGAGTCAGGTAGAGTCAGGTAGAGAGTCAGGTAGAGTCAGGTAGAGTCAGGTAGAGAGTCAGGTAGAGAGTCAGGTAGAGTCAGGTAGAGTCAGGTAGAGTCAGGTAGAGAGTCAGGTAGAGAGTCAGGTAGAGTCAGGTAGAGAGTCAGGTAGAGAGTCAGGTAGAGAGTCAGGTAGAGGGGTAGAGAGTCAGGTAGAGAGTCAGGTAGAGAGTCAGGTAGAGTCAGGTAGAGTCAGGTAGAGAGTCAGGTAGAGAGTCAGGTAGAGTCAGGTAGAGAGTCAGGTAGAGAGTCAGGTAGAGTCAGGTAGAGTCAGGTAGAGTCAGGTAGAGTCAGGTAGAGAGTCAGGTAGAGAGTCAGGTAGAGAGTCAGGTAGAGAGTCAGGTAGAGAGTCAGGTAGAGTCAGGTAGAGAGTCAGGTAGAGAGTCAGGTAGAGAGTCAGGTAGAGAGTCAGGTAGAGTCAGGTAGAGTCAGGTAGAGAGTCAGGTAGAGTCAGGTAGAGAGTCAGGTAGAGAGTCAGGTAGAGCCAGGTAGAGAGTCAGGTAGAGAGTCAGGTAGAGAGTCAGGTAGAGTCAGGTAGAGAGTCAGGTAGAGAGTCAGGTAGAGTCAGGTAGAGTCAGGTAGAGAGTCAGGTAGAGTCAGGTAGAGTCAGGTAGAGAGTCAGGTAGAGTCAGGTAGAGTCAGGTAGAGAGTCAGGTAGAGTCAGGTAGAGTCAGGTAGAGAGTCAGGTAGAGTCAGGTAGAGAGTCAGGTAGAGTCAGGTAGAGAGTCAGGTAGAGAGTCAGGTAGAGTCAGGTAGAGTCAGGTAGAGAGTCAGGTAGAGTCAGGTAGAGAGGTAGAGAGTCAGGTAGAGTCAGGTAGAGAGGTAGAAAGTCAGGTAGAGTCAGGTAGAGAGTCAGGTAGAGAGTCAGGTAGAGCCAGGTAGAGAGTCAGGTAGAGAGTCAGGTAGAGTCAGGTAGAGTCAGGTAGAGAGTCAGGTAGAGTCAGGTAGAGAGGTAGAGAGTCAGGTAGAGTCAGGTAGAGAGGTAGAAAGTCAGGTATCACCAGCCTTAGTTACCTTTGGTACTTGCTGAGTTAAAGTGTTGAACAATAAAAGAAAAAACCAGAAAGACAACAGTTATAATATATAATATATGAGAGACCAGACAGTTATGTTGATATTTTTGCTGAGTGACAGAATGAAGCAGACAGCCATTCAGTTTGACCGAAACCTGCGACCTGAGAACAGCCCAGTAGGACTATGAACAGTCTAGCAGGACTATGAACACCATAGCCCAGTAGGACTATGAACAGCCCAGTAGGACTATGAACAGCCCAGTAGGACTATGAACAGCACAGCCAGCAGGACTATGAACAGCCCAGTAGGACTATGAACAGCCCAGTAGGACTATGAACAGCCTAGCAGGACTATGAACAGCCTAGCAGGACTATGAACAGCCTAGCAGGACTATGAACAGCCTAGCAGGACTATGAACAGCACAGCCAGCAGGACTATGAACAGCCCAGCAGGACTATGAACTGCCCAGCAGGACTATGAACAGAACCAGTAGGACTATGAACACCATAGCCCAGTAGGACTATGAACAGCCCAGCAGGACTATGAACAGCCTAGCAGGACTATGAACAGCCCAGCAGGACTATGAACAGCCTAGCAGGACTATGAACAGCCCAGTAGGACTATGAACAGCCCAGCAGGACTATGAACAGCCTAGCAGGACTATGAACAGCCCAGTAGGACTATGAACAGCCCAGTAGGACTATGAACAGCCCAGTAGGACTATGAACAGCCCAGCAGGACTATGAACAGCCCAGCAGGACTATGAACTGCCTAGCAGGACTATGAACAGCCCAGTAGGACTATGAACAGCCCAGTAGGACTATGAACAGCACAGCAGGACTATGAACAGCCTAGTAGGACTATGAACAGCCTAGCAGGACTATGAACAGCCCAGCAGGACTATGAACAGCCCAGCAGGACTATGAACACCATAGCCCAGTAGGACTATGAACAGCCCAG
>NW_028152633.1:2500-5000 GCF_951799395.1 Argentina silus | reverse complement strand
TTCAGAAGTGTAAATGGCTACAGTTACACAGAGTGAATGGGTGTCTACGTCAGAGCCCCAGGGGAGGCTGGTGGAGGTAGAAATCGGAGGATGAGGCTCATTGTAATGGATGGAATGGTATCGGTGTTTGATATCGTTCCTCATTCCGTTCCATGCATTACAATGAGCCCGTCCTCCGATTTCTACCTCCACCAGCCTCCCCTGGTAGGTCAAACCCATGTAGATGCCCTTGTTGCTGGCAGGGTTTAAACCTGGGTCTTCTGTGTGCCACAAGGCTGTTAACCTGCATCTTCAGCTGCATGCCCTGTGACTGTAGTGTTTCCCTAGCTTTCACTCCACAAACCTTCTCTTCAACTGTAGAACACACACATGCACGCACACACACACCCACGCACCCACACACACACACACACGTACACCACACAAACAGATCCAGCCAGCCAATCGGATCTGCCGGAGGTTACCATGCTGTTGCTGTTGCCAGCGCCAGTGAAACCATTAACATGTTGGCAGGTGGAGTATCTGTTTTCCCTCCCTCTCCTTCTTCCCCCACTCCTCCTCCCCCCTCCCCTCTCCTTCTTCCCCCACTCCTCCTCTTTTTGGACTGTTCTCGAATTCCTAATCCCGCCTGTCTGCTCCCTTCCCCTCCTCCCTCCCCTCCCCTCCCCTCTCCCCCCTCCCCTCTCGCCCCTCCCCCCTCCTCCTTGTGCCATTCCTCTTCTGTCCCAGAGTGCCCCCGCCCCTACCCTCCCCCCTCCCCTCCCCTCCTCCCCCCTCCCCCCTCCCCTCTCCCCCTCCCCCCTCCTCCTTATCCCATTCCTCTCCTGTCCCAGAATGCCCCCGCCCCTCCCCTCCCCTCCCCTCTCCCGCCTCTCTCTCTCGACTCTCTTAACTCTCTTAACTCTCCTCTCTCTCTCTCTCTCTCTCTCTCTCTCTCTCTCTCTGTCTCTCTCTCTCTCTCTCTGCCTACTCCTGCTCTCTCTCTCTCTCTCTCTCTCTCTCTTTCTCTGTTTCTCTCTGCATACTCCTGCTCTCTCTCTCTCTCTGCCTACTCCTGCTCTCTCTCTCTCTCTCTCTCTCTGCCTACTCCTGCTCTCTCTCTCTCTCTCTCTCTCTCTCTATCTATCTATCTATCTATCTATCTATCTACACCCCCCCTTTCCTTGATTTCCCGCCTGCTATCGTTTTCTCAGTCAAATCACGCAGAAATGCAGTGTGGTTGTGCCAATGTCAGCTATCCTTTTCCCTCCCTTCTTCTCTCTCTCTCATCTCTCTCTCTCTCTTGCCTTTCTCTCTCTCACTCTCTCTCTGTCTCTCTCATCTGTCTATGTCCCTCTCTCTCTCTCTCTCTCTCTCCCTCTCTCTCCCCCCCCCCCCTCTCCCCCCCCCCTCTCTCTATGACCTGGCCTAGTCTCTGTGTCCTAAAAAAGCCCTCCTAAAAGGTTGTGCATTATTCTAACCAATCAACTCCACCAAAAGCCCTACACAGCTTGTGTTGCTAGGCAGGTTAGGTGGCTAACTGTAACCCACACTCCTCTGCCCCCACGCCATCCTCATACGCCAAGGTGGCAAAAAAAAAGAAGAAGAAGAGTGTTGCCATGGGAACCCTCTCGCCTGGCAACCCCCACGGTTTGGGCAGCGTGCCAAACCAACGGTTGCTTCGGGCACAGCTGTCAATCATCTGCCAGCCAGCGCTGGGGTACTCAGGCGTGCCCAGATCAGTAACGACTCCCGAAGGACACGGCATGATGGGAAATGGTGTTTTTCACACATGTTCTCTCGTCAGTGCAGTGAACGCCCCACAGCAAAAAGACAAGAGATAAACACACAGCTATGGATGTCCTGAACAAGACCTACAGCTACACACACACACACACACACACACACACACACACGCACACACAGTGGGCAGAGAGGGATGGGTCGACACACACACACTCACCCAATGTTCAGGTCAACACACACACACACACCCGCACACACGCATACACGCACACAGATACACACGCACACAGACAAACACACACACACACACACACCAGTGTGCAGAGAGGTATGGGTCTACACCATAGACATATATAACCACTAGATGGCTGACAGGGGGCGCTGCTCTGAAGCAAGGGGGCGCTGTTCTGAAGCGTCCGCCATATTGGAACACCCAAGAAGGAACAGTCTCCTCTGAAGTACTTCAAATTAGGGATATTTTTATTTTTAGGGATAAAATTACATGAATGTTAAACCAATATGAAACCATGGGTTTTCTTAGCTAGCACAGTGTTAGCCGTTAATGCTAGCTCTGGTAATTTAGCCATCCCGCTCATGCTTGTTTACAAGCACCGCTGAGGGTGAGGCGAGGCTGGCCTGTCACTCACAGGAGAGACAGACAGGAGAGACAGACAGGAGAGACAGACAGGAGAGACAGGTTAGAGACAGACAGAAGAGAGACAGACTGGAGAGACAGACAGGTCAGAGACAGACTGGAGAGACAGACAGGAGAGAC
>NW_028152634.1:0-42754 GCF_951799395.1 Argentina silus | reverse complement strand
ATGTTTTTATGCCTTCTTTGGCATTTTCAGGTGGAGAAAAACACAATCCCGAAAGAGAAAGAAAAGGCTGCCGCGCCAACACTGAGGCTTCAAACTTGATGAAAACAGTGTCTCCCATAGTGGAGTAGGGGCTGCTTGTGGTTATTAGGCCTTTGCAAGCTCTCCGAAGTGTGTGCGCAGCAGGAAAGACAAATCCATGTTTTTATGCCTTCTTTGGCATTTTCAGGTGGAGAAAAACACAATCCCGAAAGAGAAAGAAAAGGCTGCCGCGCCAACACTGAGGCTTCAAACTTGATGAAAACAGTGTCTCCCATATTGGAGTAGGGGCTGCTTGTGGTTATTAGGCATTTGCAAGCTCTCCGAAGTGTGTGCGCAGCAGGAGAGACAAATCCATGTTTTTATGCCTTCTTTGGCATTTTCAGGTGGAGAAAAACACAATCCCGAAAGAGAAAGAAAAGGCTGCCGCGCCAACACTGAGGCTTCAAACTTGATGAAAACAGTGTCTCCCATAGTGGAGTAGGGGCTGCTTGTGGTTATTAGGCCTTTGCAAGCTCTCCGAAGTGTGTGCGCAGCAGGAGAGACAAATCCATGTTTTTATGCCTTCTTTGGCATTTTCAGGTGGAGAAAAACACAATCCCGAAAGAGAAAGAAAAGGCTGCCGCGCCAACACTGAGGCTTCAAACTTGATGAAAACAGTGTCTCCCATATTGGAGTAGGGGCTGCTTGTGGTTATTAGGCATTTGCAAGCTCTCCGAAGTGTGTGCGCAGCAGGAGAGACAAATCCATGTTTTTATGCCTTCTTTGGCATTTTCAGGTGGAGAAAAACACAATCCCGAAAGAGAAAGAAAAGGCTGCCGCGCCAACACTGAGGCTTCAAACTTGATGAAAACAGTGTCTCCCATAGTGGAGTAGGGGCTGCTTGTGGTTATTAGGCCTTTGCAAGCTCTCCGAAGTGTGTGCGCGGCAGGAGAGACAAATCAATGTTTTCGCGCCTTTTTTGCCATTTCCAGGTCGAAAAACACACAGGCCCCAAAAATAAAGAAATGGCTGTCCAGCCAAAACTGAGGCTTCAAACTTGATGAAAACAGTGTCTCCCATATTGGAGTAGGGGCTGCTTGTGGTTATTAGGCATTTGCAAGCTCTCCGAAGTGTGTGCGCGGCAGGAGAGACAAATCCATGTTTTCGCGCCTTTTTTGCGATTTCAAGGTCGAAAAACACATAGGCCCCAAAATGAAAGAAACGGCTGCCGCGCCAAAACTATGGCTTCAAACTTGATGAAAACAGTCTCTCCCATAATAACTCACGGGCTGCTTGTGTTTTTTAGGCCTTTGCAAGCTCTCCGAAGTGTGTGCGCGGCAGGAGAGACAAATCAATGTTTTCGCGCCTTTTTTGCCATTTCCAGGTCGAAAAACACACAGGCCCCAAAAATAAAGAAATGGCTGTCCAGCCAAAACTGAGGCTTCAAACTTGATGAAAACAGTGTCTCCCATATTGGAGTAGGGGCTGCTTGTGGTTATTAGGCATTTGCAAGCTCTCCGAAGTGTGTGCGCGGCAGGAGAGACAAATCCATGTTTTCGCGCCTTTTTTGCGATTTCAAGGTCGAAAAACACATAGGCCCCAAAATGAAAGAAACGGCTGCCGCGCCAAAACTATGGCTTCAAACTTGATGAAAACAGTCTCTCCCATAATAACTCACGGGCTGCTTGTGTTTTTTAGGCCTTTGCACGCTATCAGAAGTGTGTGCGCGGCAGGAGAGACAAATCCATGTTTTCGCGGCTTTTTTGCCATTTCCAGGTCGAAGAAAACAAAGGCCCCAAAAATAAAGAAACGGCTGTCCAGCCAAAACTGAGGCTTCAAACTTGATTAAAACAGTCTCTCAGACAATAACTCAAGGGCCGCTTGTGTTTTTTAGGCCTTCGCAAGCTATCGGAAGTGTGTGCGCGGCAGGAGAGACAAATCCATGTTTTCGCGCCTTTTTTACGATTTCAAGGTCGAAAAACACATAGGCCCCAAAATGAAAGAAACGGCTGCCGCGCCAAAACTATGGCTTCAAACTTGATGAAAACATTCTCTCCCACAATAACTCAAGGGCAGCTTGTGTTTTTTAGGCCTTCGCAAGCTATCGGAAGTGTGTGCGCGGCAGGAGAGACAAATCAATGTTTTCGCGCCTTTTTTGCCATTTCCAGGTCGAAAAACACACAGGCCCCAAAAATAAAGAAATGGCTGTCCAGCCAAAACTGAGGCTTCAAACTTGATGAAAACAGTGTCTCCTATATTGGAGTAGGGGCTGCTTGTGGTTATTAGGCATTTGCAAGCTCTCCGAAGTGTGTGCGCAGCAGGAGAGACAAATCCATGTTTTTATGCCTTCTTTGGCATTTTCAGGTGGAGAAAAACACAATCCCGAAAGAAAAAGAAAAGGCTGCCGCGCCAACACTGAGGCTTCAAACTTGATGAAAACAGTGTCTCCCATAGTGGAGTAGGGGCTGCTTGTGGTTATTAGGCCTTTGCAAGCTCTCCGAAGTGTGTGCGCGGCAGGAGAGACAAATCAATGTTTTCGCGCCTTTTTTGCCATTTCCAGGTCGAAAAACACACAGGCCCCAAAAATAAAGAAATGGCTGTCCAGCCAAAACTGAGGCTTCAAACTTGATGAAAACAGTGTCTCCCATATTGGAGTAGGGGCTGCTTGTGGTTATTAGGCATTTGCAAGCTCTCCGAAGTGTGTGCGCAGCAGGAGAGACAAATCCATGTTTTTATGCCTTCTTTGGCATTTTCAGGTGGAGAAAAACACAATCCCGAAAGAGAAAGAAAAGGCTGCCGCGCCAACACTGAGGCTTCAAACTTGATGAAAACAGTGTCTCCCATAATGGAGTAGGGGCTGCTTGTGGTTATTAGGCATTTGCAAGCTCTCCGAAGTGTGTGCGCAGCAGGAGAGACAAATCCATGTTTTTATGCCTTCTTTGGCATTTTCAGGTGGAGAAAAACACAATCCCGAAAGAGAAAGAAAAGGCTGCCGCGCCAACACTGAGGCTTCAAACTTGATGAAAACAGTGTCTCCCATAGTGGAGTAGGGGCTGCTTGTGGTTATTAGGCATTTGCAAGCTCTCCGAAGTGTGTGCGCAGCAGGAGAGACAAATCCATGTTTTTATGCCTTCTTTGGCATTTTCAGGTGGAGAAAAACACAATCCCGAAAGAGAAAGAAAAGGCTGCCGCGCCAACACTGAGGCTTCAAACTTGATGAAAACAGTGTCTCCCATAGTGGAGTAGGGGCTGCTTGTGGTTATTAGGCCTTTGCAAGCTCTCCGAAGTGTGTGCGCAGCAGGAGAGACAAATCCATGTTTTTATGCCTTCTTTGGCATTTTCAGGTGGAGAAAAACACAATCCCGAAAGAGAAAGAAAAGGCTGCCGCGCCAACACTGAGGCTTCAAACTTGATGAAAACAGTGTCTCCCATATTGGAGTAGGGGCTGCTTGTGGTTATTAGGCATTTGCAAGCTCTCCGAAGTGTGTGCGCAGCAGGAGAGACAAATCCATGTTTTTATGCCTTCTTTGGCATTTTCAGGTGGAGAAAAACACAATCCCGAAAGAGAAAGAAAAGGCTGCCGCGCCAACACTGAGGCTTCAAACTTGATGAAAACAGTGTCTCCCATAGTGGAGTAGGGGCTGCTTGTGGTTATTAGGCCTTTGCAAGCTCTCCGAAGTGTGTGCGCGGCAGGAGAGACAAATCAATGTTTTCGCGCCTTTTTTGCCATTTCCAGGTCGAAAAACACACAGGCCCCAAAAATAAAGAAATGGCTGTCCAGCCAAAACTGAGGCTTCAAACTTGATGAAAACAGTGTCTCCCATATTGGAGTAGGGGCTGCTTGTGGTTATTAGGCATTTGCAAGCTCTCCGAAGTGTGTGCGCGGCAGGAGAGACAAATCCATGTTTTCGCGCCTTTTTTGCGATTTCAAGGTCGAAAAACACATAGGCCCCAAAATGAAAGAAACGGCTGCCGCGCCAAAACTATGGCTTCAAACTTGATGAAAACAGTCTCTCCCATAATAACTCACGGGCTGCTTGTGTTTTTTAGGCCTTTGCAAGCTCTCCGAAGTGTGTGCGCGGCAGGAGAGACAAATCAATGTTTTCGCGCCTTTTTTGCCATTTCCAGGTCGAAAAACACACAGGCCCCAAAAATAAAGAAATGGCTGTCCAGCCAAAACTGAGGCTTCAAACTTGATGAAAACAGTGTCTCCCATATTGGAGTAGGGGCTGCTTGTGGTTATTAGGCATTTGCAAGCTCTCCGAAGTGTGTGCGCGGCAGGAGAGACAAATCCATGTTTTCGCGCCTTTTTTGCGATTTCAAGGTCGAAAAACACATAGGCCCCAAAATGAAAGAAACGGCTGCCGCGCCAAAACTATGGCTTCAAACTTGATGAAAACAGTCTCTCCCATAATAACTCACGGGCTGCTTGTGTTTTTTAGGCCTTTGCACGCTATCAGAAGTGTGTGCGCGGCAGGAGAGACAAATCCATGTTTTCGCGCCTTTTTTGCCATTTCCAGGTCGAAGAAAACAAAGGCCCCAAAAATAAAGAAACGGCTGTCCAGCCAAAACTGAGGCTTCAAACTTGATTAAAACAGTCTCTCAGACAATAACTCAAGGGCCGCTTGTGTTTTTTAGGCCTTCGCAAGCTATCGGAAGTGTGTGCGCGGCAGGAGAGACAAATCCATGTTTTCGCGCCTTTTTTACGATTTCAAGGTCGAAAAACACATAGGCCCCAAAATGAAAGAAACGGCTGCCGCGCCAAAACTATGGCTTCAAACTTGATGAAAACATTCTCTCCCACAATAACTCAAGGGCAGCTTGTGTTTTTTAGGCCTTCGCAAGCTATCGGAAGTGTGTGCGCGGCAGGAGAGACAAATCAATGTTTTCGCGCCTTTTTTGCCATTTCCAGGTCGAAAAACACACAGGCCCCAAAAATAAAGAAATGGCTGTCCAGCCAAAACTGAGGCTTCAAACTTGATGAAAACAGTGTCTCCTATATTGGAGTAGGGGCTGCTTGTGGTTATTAGGCATTTGCAAGCTCTCCGAAGTGTGTGCGCAGCAGGAGAGACAAATCCATGTTTTTATGCCTTCTTTGGCATTTTCAGGTGGAGAAAAACACAATCCCGAAAGAAAAAGAAAAGGCTGCCGCGCCAACACTGAGGCTTCAAACTTGATGAAAACAGTGTCTCCCATAGTGGAGTAGGGGCTGCTTGTGGTTATTAGGCCTTTGCAAGCTCTCCGAAGTGTGTGCGCGGCAGGAGAGACAAATCAATGTTTTCGCGCCTTTTTTGCCATTTCCAGGTCGAAAAACACACAGGCCCCAAAAATAAAGAAATGGCTGTCCAGCCAAAACTGAGGCTTCAAACTTGATGAAAACAGTGTCTCCCATATTGGAGTAGGGGCTGCTTGTGGTTATTAGGCATTTGCAAGCTCTCCGAAGTGTGTGCGCAGCAGGAGAGACAAATCCATGTTTTTATGCCTTCTTTGGCATTTTCAGGTGGAGAAAAACACAATCCCGAAAGAGAAAGAAAAGGCTGCCGCGCCAACACTGAGGCTTCAAACTTGATGAAAACAGTGTCTCCCATAATGGAGTAGGGGCTGCTTGTGGTTATTAGGCATTTGCAAGCTCTCCGAAGTGTGTGCGCAGCAGGAGAGACAAATCCATGTTTTTATGCCTTCTTTGGCATTTTCAGGTGGAGAAAAACACAATCCCGAAAGAGAAAGAAAAGGCTGCCGCGCCAACACTGAGGCTTCAAACTTGATGAAAACAGTGTCTCCCATAGTGGAGTAGGGGCTGCTTGTGGTTATTAGGCCTTTGCAAGCTCTCCGAAGTGTGTGCGCAGCAGGAGAGACAAATCCATGTTTTTATGCCTTCTTTGGCATTTTCAGGTGGAGAAAAACACAATCCCGAAAGAGAAAGAAAAGGCTGCCGCGCCAACACTGAGGCTTCAAACTTGATGAAAACAGTGTCTCCCATATTGGAGTAGGGGCTGCTTGTGGTTATTAGGCATTTGCAAGCTCTCCGAAGTGTGTGCGCAGCAGGAGAGACAAATCCATGTTTTTATGCCTTCTTTGGCATTTTCAGGTGGAGAAAAACACAATCCCGAAAGAGAAAGAAAAGGCTGCCGCGCCAACACTGAGGCTTCAAACTTGATGAAAACAGTGTCTCCCATAGTGGAGTAGGGGCTGCTTGTGGTTATTAGGCCTTTGCAAGCTCTCCGAAGTGTGTGCGCAGCAGGAGAGACAAATCCATGTTTTTATGCCTTCTTTGGCATTTTCAGGTGGAGAAAAACACAATCCCGAAAGAGAAAGAAAAGGCTGCCGCGCCAACACTGAGGCTTCAAACTTGATGAAAACAGTGTCTCCCATATTGGAGTAGGGGCTGCTTGTGGTTATTAGGCATTTGCAAGCTCTCCGAAGTGTGTGCGCAGCAGGAGAGACAAATCCATGTTTTTATGCCTTCTTTGGCATTTTCAGGTGGAGAAAAACACAATCCCGAAAGAGAAAGAAAAGGCTGCCGCACCAACACTGAGGCTTCAAACTTGATGAAAACAGTGTCTCCCATAGTGGAGTAGGGGCTGCTTGTGGTTATTAGGCCTTTGCAAGCTCTCCGAAGTGTGTGCGCAGCAGGAAAGACAAATCCATGTTTTTATGCCTTCTTTGGCATTTTCAGGTGGAGAAAAACACAATCCCGAAAGAGAAAGAAAAGGCTGCCGCGCCAACACTGAGGCTTCAAACTTGATGAAAACAGTGTCTCCCATATTGGAGTAGGGGCTGCTTGTGGTTATTAGGCATTTGCAAGCTCTCCGAAGTGTGTGCGCAGCAGGAGAGACAAATCCATGTTTTTATGCCTTCTTTGGCATTTTCAGGTGGAGAAAAACACAATCCCGAAAGAGAAAGAAAAGGCTGCCGCGCCAACACTGAGGCTTCAAACTTGATGAAAACAGTGTCTCCCATAGTGGAGTAGGGGCTGCTTGTGGTTATTAGGCCTTTGCAAGCTCTCCGAAGTGTGTGCGCAGCAGGAGAGACAAATCCATGTTTTTATGCCTTCTTTGGCATTTTCAGGTGGAGAAAAACACAATCCCGAAAGAGAAAGAAAAGGCTGCCGCGCCAACACTGAGGCTTCAAACTTGATGAAAACAGTGTCTCCCATATTGGAGTAGGGGCTGCTTGTGGTTATTAGGCATTTGCAAGCTCTCCGAAGTGTGTGCGCAGCAGGAGAGACAAATCCATGTTTTTATGCCTTCTTTGGCATTTTCAGGTGGAGAAAAACACAATCCCGAAAGAGAAAGAAAAGGCTGCCGCGCCAACACTGAGGCTTCAAACTTGATGAAAACAGTGTCTCCCATAGTGGAGTAGGGGCTGCTTGTGGTTATTAGGCCTTTGCAAGCTCTCCGAAGTGTGTGCGCGGCAGGAGAGACAAATCAATGTTTTCGCGCCTTTTTTGCCATTTCCAGGTCGAAAAACACACAGGCCCCAAAAATAAAGAAATGGCTGTCCAGCCAAAACTGAGGCTTCAAACTTGATGAAAACAGTGTCTCCCATATTGGAGTAGGGGCTGCTTGTGGTTATTAGGCATTTGCAAGCTCTCCGAAGTGTGTGCGCGGCAGGAGAGACAAATCCATGTTTTCGCGCCTTTTTTGCGATTTCAAGGTCGAAAAACACATAGGCCCCAAAATGAAAGAAACGGCTGCCGCGCCAAAACTATGGCTTCAAACTTGATGAAAACAGTCTCTCCCATAATAACTCACGGGCTGCTTGTGTTTTTTAGGCCTTTGCAAGCTCTCCGAAGTGTGTGCGCGGCAGGAGAGACAAATCAATGTTTTCGCGCCTTTTTTGCCATTTCCAGGTCGAAAAACACACAGGCCCCAAAAATAAAGAAATGGCTGTCCAGCCAAAACTGAGGCTTCAAACTTGATGAAAACAGTGTCTCCCATATTGGAGTAGGGGCTGCTTGTGGTTATTAGGCATTTGCAAGCTCTCCGAAGTGTGTGCGCGGCAGGAGAGACAAATCCATGTTTTCGCGCCTTTTTTGCGATTTCAAGGTCGAAAAACACATAGGCCCCAAAATGAAAGAAACGGCTGCCGCGCCAAAACTATGGCTTCAAACTTGATGAAAACAGTCTCTCCCATAATAACTCACGGGCTGCTTGTGTTTTTTAGGCCTTTGCACGCTATCAGAAGTGTGTGCGCGGCAGGAGAGACAAATCCATGTTTTCGCGCCTTTTTTGCCATTTCCAGGTCGAAGAAAACAAAGGCCCCAAAAATAAAGAAACGGCTGTCCAGCCAAAACTGAGGCTTCAAACTTGATTAAAACAGTCTCTCAGACAATAACTCAAGGGCCGCTTGTGTTTTTTAGGCCTTCGCAAGCTATCGGAAGTGTGTGCGCGGCAGGAGAGACAAATCCATGTTTTCGCGCCTTTTTTACGATTTCAAGGTCGAAAAACACATAGGCCCCAAAATGAAAGAAACGGCTGCCGCGCCAAAACTATGGCTTCAAACTTGATGAAAACATTCTCTCCCACAATAACTCAAGGGCAGCTTGTGTTTTTTAGGCCTTCGCAAGCTATCGGAAGTGTGTGCGCGGCAGGAGAGACAAATCAATGTTTTCGCGCCTTTTTTGCCATTTCCAGGTCGAAAAACACACAGGCCCCAAAAATAAAGAAATGGCTGTCCAGCCAAAACTGAGGCTTCAAACTTGATGAAAACAGTGTCTCCTATATTGGAGTAGGGGCTGCTTGTGGTTATTAGGCATTTGCAAGCTCTCCGAAGTGTGTGCGCAGCAGGAGAGACAAATCCATGTTTTTATGCCTTCTTTGGCATTTTCAGGTGGAGAAAAACACAATCCCGAAAGAAAAAGAAAAGGCTGCCGCGCCAACACTGAGGCTTCAAACTTGATGAAAACAGTGTCTCCCATAGTGGAGTAGGGGCTGCTTGTGGTTATTAGGCCTTTGCAAGCTCTCCGAAGTGTGTGCGCGGCAGGAGAGACAAATCAATGTTTTCGCGCCTTTTTTGCCATTTCCAGGTCGAAAAACACACAGGCCCCAAAAATAAAGAAATGGCTGTCCAGCCAAAACTGAGGCTTCAAACTTGATGAAAACAGTGTCTCCCATATTGGAGTAGGGGCTGCTTGTGGTTATTAGGCATTTGCAAGCTCTCCGAAGTGTGTGCGCAGCAGGAGAGACAAATCCATGTTTTTATGCCTTCTTTGGCATTTTCAGGTGGAGAAAAACACAATCCCGAAAGAGAAAGAAAAGGCTGCCGCGCCAACACTGAGGCTTCAAACTTGATGAAAACAGTGTCTCCCATAATGGAGTAGGGGCTGCTTGTGGTTATTAGGCATTTGCAAGCTCTCCGAAGTGTGTGCGCAGCAGGAGAGACAAATCCATGTTTTTATGCCTTCTTTGGCATTTTCAGGTGGAGAAAAACACAATCCCGAAAGAGAAAGAAAAGGCTGCCGCGCCAACACTGAGGCTTCAAACTTGATGAAAACAGTGTCTCCCATAGTGGAGTAGGGGCTGCTTGTGGTTATTAGGCCTTTGCAAGCTCTCCGAAGTGTGTGCGCAGCAGGAGAGACAAATCCATGTTTTTATGCCTTCTTTGGCATTTTCAGGTGGAGAAAAACACAATCCCGAAAGAGAAAGAAAAGGCTGCCGCGCCAACACTGAGGCTTCAAACTTGATGAAAACAGTGTCTCCCATATTGGAGTAGGGGCTGCTTGTGGTTATTAGGCATTTGCAAGCTCTCCGAAGTGTGTGCGCAGCAGGAGAGACAAATCCATGTTTTTATGCCTTCTTTGGCATTTTCAGGTGGAGAAAAACACAATCCCGAAAGAGAAAGAAAAGGCTGCCGCGCCAACACTGAGGCTTCAAACTTGATGAAAACAGTGTCTCCCATAGTGGAGTAGGGGCTGCTTGTGGTTATTAGGCCTTTGCAAGCTTTCCGAAGTGTGTGCGCAGCAGGAGAGACAAATCCATGTTTTTATGCCTTCTTTGGCATTTTCAGGTGGAGAAAAACACAATCCCGAAATCGCAAAAAAGGCGCGAAAACATGGATTTGTCTCTCCTGCCGCGCACACACTTCCGATAGCGTGCAAAGGCCTAAAAAACACAAGCAGCCCGTGAGTTATTATGGGAGAGACTGTTTTCATCAAGTTTGAAGCCTCAGTGTTGGCGCGGCAGCCTTTTCTTTCTCTTTCGGGATTGTGTTTTTCTCCACCTGAAAATGCCAAAGAAGGCATAAAAACATGGATTTGTCTCTCCTGCTGCGCACACACTTCGGAGAGCTTGCAAATGCCTAATAACCACAAGCAGCCCCTACTCCAATATGGGAGACACTGTTTTCATCAAGTTTGAAGCCTCAGTGTTGGCGCGGCAGCCTTTTCTTTCTCTTTCGGGATTGTGTTTTTCTCCACCTGAAAATGCCAAAGAAGGCATAAAAACATGGATTTGTCTCTCCTGCTGCGCACACACTTCGGAGAGCTTGCAAAGGCCTAATAACCACAAGCAGCCCCTACTCCACTATGGGAGACACTGTTTTCATCAAGTTTGAAGCCTCAGTGTTGGCGCGGCAGCCTTTTCTTTCTCTTTCGGGATTGTGTTTTTCTCCACCTGAAAATGCCAAAGAAGGCATAAAAACATGGATTTGTCTCTCCTGCTGCGCACACACTTCGGAGAGCTTGCAAATGCCTAATAACCACAAGCAGCCCCTACTCCAATATGGGAGACACTGTTTTCATCAAGTTTGAAGCCTCAGTGTTGGCGCGGCAGCCTTTTCTTTCTCTTTCGGGATTGTGTTTTTCTCCACCTGAAAATGCCAAAGAAGGCATAAAAACATGGATTTGTCTCTCCTGCTGCGCACACACTTCGGAGAGCTTGCAAAGGCCTAATAACCACAAGCAGCCCCTACTCCACTATGGGAGACACTGTTTTCATCAAGTTTGAAGCCTCAGTGTTGGCGCGGCAGCCTTTTCTTTCTCTTTCGGGATTGTGTTTTTCTCCACCTGAAAATGCCAAAGAAGGCATAAAAACATGGATTTGTCTCTCCTGCTGCGCACACACTTCGGAGAGCTTGCAAAGGCCTAATAACCACAAGCAGCCCCTACTCCACTATGGGAGACACTGTTTTCATCAAGTTTGAAGCCTCAGTGTTGGCGCGGCAGCCTTTTCTTTCTCTTTCGGGATTGTGTTTTTCTCCACCTGAAAATGCCAAAGAAGGCATAAAAACATGGATTTGTCTCTCCTGCTGCGCACACACTTCGGAGAGCTTGCAAATGCCTAATAACCACAAGCAGCCCCTACTCCATTATGGGAGACACTGTTTTCATCAAGTTTGAAGCCTCAGTGTTGGCGCGGCAGCCTTTTCTTTCTCTTTCGGGATTGTGTTTTTCTCCACCTGAAAATGCCAAAGAAGGCATAAAAACATGGATTTGTCTCTCCTGCTGCGCACACACTTCGGAGAGCTTGCAAATGCCTAATAACCACAAGCAGCCCCTACTCCAATATGGGAGACACTGTTTTCATCAAGTTTGAAGCCTCAGTTTTGGCTGGACAGCCATTTCTTTATTTTTGGGGCCTGTGTGTTTTTCGACCTGGAAATGGCAAAAAAGGCGCGAAAACATTGATTTGTCTCTCCTGCCGCGCACACACTTCGGAGAGCTTGCAAAGGCCTAATAACCACAAGCAGCCCCTACTCCACTATGGGAGACACTGTTTTCATCAAGTTTGAAGCCTCAGTGTTGGCGCGGCAGCCTTTTCTTTTTCTTTCGGGATTGTGTTTTTCTCCACCTGAAAATGCCAAAGAAGGCATAAAAACATGGATTTGTCTCTCCTGCTGCGCACACACTTCGGAGAGCTTGCAAATGCCTAATAACCACAAGCAGCCCCTACTCCAATATAGGAGACACTGTTTTCATCAAGTTTGAAGCCTCAGTTTTGGCTGGACAGCCATTTCTTTATTTTTGGGGCCTGTGTGTTTTTCGACCTGGAAATGGCAAAAAAGGCGCGAAAACATTGATTTGTCTCTCCTGCCGCGCACACACTTCCGATAGCTTGCGAAGGCCTAAAAAACACAAGCTGCCCTTGAGTTATTGTGGGAGAGAATGTTTTCATCAAGTTTGAAGCCATAGTTTTGGCGCGGCAGCCGTTTCTTTCATTTTGGGGCCTATGTGTTTTTCGACCTTGAAATCGTAAAAAAGGCGCGAAAACATGGATTTGTCTCTCCTGCCGCGCACACACTTCCGATAGCTTGCGAAGGCCTAAAAAACACAAGCGGCCCTTGAGTTATTGTCTGAGAGACTGTTTTAATCAAGTTTGAAGCCTCAGTTTTGGCTGGACAGCCGTTTCTTTATTTTTGGGGCCTTTGTTTTCTTCGACCTGGAAATGGCAAAAAAGGCGCGAAAACATGGATTTGTCTCTCCTGCCGCGCACACACTTCTGATAGCGTGCAAAGGCCTAAAAAACACAAGCAGCCCGTGAGTTATTATGGGAGAGACTGTTTTCATCAAGTTTGAAGCCATAGTTTTGGCGCGGCAGCCGTTTCTTTCATTTTGGGGCCTATGTGTTTTTCGACCTTGAAATCGCAAAAAAGGCGCGAAAACATGGATTTGTCTCTCCTGCCGCGCACACACTTCGGAGAGCTTGCAAATGCCTAATAACCACAAGCAGCCCCTACTCCAATATGGGAGACACTGTTTTCATCAAGTTTGAAGCCTCAGTTTTGGCTGGACAGCCATTTCTTTATTTTTGGGGCCTGTGTGTTTTTCGACCTGGAAATGGCAAAAAAGGCGCGAAAACATTGATTTGTCTCTCCTGCCGCGCACACACTTCGGAGAGCTTGCAAAGGCCTAAAAAACACAAGCAGCCCGTGAGTTATTATGGGAGAGACTGTTTTCATCAAGTTTGAAGCCATAGTTTTGGCGCGGCAGCCGTTTCTTTCATTTTGGGGCCTATGTGTTTTTCGACCTTGAAATCGCAAAAAAGGCGCGAAAACATGGATTTGTCTCTCCTGCCGCGCACACACTTCGGAGAGCTTGCAAATGCCTAATAACCACAAGCAGCCCCTACTCCAATATGGGAGACACTGTTTTCATCAAGTTTGAAGCCTCAGTTTTGGCTGGACAGCCATTTCTTTATTTTTGGGGCCTGTGTGTTTTTCGACCTGGAAATGGCAAAAAAGGCGCGAAAACATTGATTTGTCTCTCCTGCCGCGCACACACTTCGGAGAGCTTGCAAAGGCCTAATAACCACAAGCAGCCCCTACTCCACTATGGGAGACACTGTTTTCATCAAGTTTGAAGCCTCAGTGTTGGCGCGGCAGCCTTTTCTTTCTCTTTCGGGATTGTGTTTTTCTCCACCTGAAAATGCCAAAGAAGGCATAAAAACATGGATTTTTCTCTCCTGCTGCGCACACACTTCGGAGAGCTTGCAAATGCCTAATAACCACAAGCAGCCCCTACTCCAATATGGGAGACACTGTTTTCATCAAGTTTGAAGCCTCAGTGTTGGCGCGGCAGCCTTTTCTTTCTCTTTCGGGATTGTGTTTTTCTCCACCTGAAAATGCCAAAGAAGGCATAAAAACATGGATTTGTCTCTCCTGCTGCGCACACACTTCGGAGAGCTTGCAAAGGCCTAATAACCACAAGCAGCCCCTACTCCACTATGGGAGACACTGTTTTCATCAAGTTTGAAGCCTCAGTGTTGGCGCGGCAGCCTTTTCTTTCTCTTTCGGGATTGTGTTTTTCTCCACCTGAAAATGCCAAAGAAGGCATAAAAACATGGATTTGTCTCTCCTGCTGCGCACACACTTCGGAGAGCTTGCAAATGCCTAATAACCACAAGCAGCCCCTACTCCAATATGGGAGACACTGTTTTCATCAAGTTTGAAGCCTCAGTGTTGGCGCGGCAGCCTTTTCTTTCTCTTTCGGGATTGTGTTTTTCTCCACCTGAAAATGCCAAAGAAGGCATAAAAACATGGATTTGTCTTTCCTGCTGCGCACACACTTCGGAGAGCTTGCAAAGGCCTAATAACCACAAGCAGCCCCTACTCCACTATGGGAGACACTGTTTTCATCAAGTTTGAAGCCTCAGTGTTGGCGCGGCAGCCTTTTCTTTCTCTTTCGGGATTGTGTTTTTCTCCACCTGAAAATGCCAAAGAAGGCATAAAAACATGGATTTGTCTCTCCTGCTGCGCACACACTTCGGAGAGCTTGCAAATGCCTAATAACCACAAGCAGCCCCTACTCCAATATGGGAGACACTGTTTTCATCAAGTTTGAAGCCTCAGTGTTGGCGCGGCAGCCTTTTCTTTCTCTTTCGGGATTGTGTTTTTCTCCACCTGAAAATGCCAAAGAAGGCATAAAAACATGGATTTGTCTCTCCTGCTGCGCACACACTTCGGAGAGCTTGCAAAGGCCTAATAACCACAAGCAGCCCCTACTCCACTATGGGAGACACTGTTTTCATCAAGTTTGAAGCCTCAGTGTTGGCGCAGCAGCCTTTTCTTTCTCTTTCGGGATTGTGTTTTTCTCCACCTGAAAATGCCAAAGAAGGCATAAAAACATGGATTTGTCTCTCCTGCTGCGCACACACTTCGGAGAGCTTGCAAATGCCTAATAACCACAAGCAGCCCCTACTCCAATATGGGAGACACTGTTTTCATCAAGTTTGAAGCCTCAGTGTTGGCGCGGCAGCCTTTTCTTTCTCTTTCGGGATTGTGTTTTTCTCCACCTGAAAATGCCAAAGAAGGCATAAAAACATGGATTTGTCTCTCCTGCTGCGCACACACTTCGGAGAGCTTGCAAAGGCCTAATAACCACAAGCAGCCCCTACTCCACTATGGGAGACACTGTTTTCATCAAGTTTGAAGCCTCAGTGTTGGCGCGGCAGCCTTTTCTTTCTCTTTCGGGATTGTGTTTTTCTCCACCTGAAAATGCCAAAGAAGGCATAAAAACATGGATTTGTCTCTCCTGCTGCGCACACACTTCGGAGAGCTTGCAAATGCCTAATAACCACAAGCAGCCCCTACTCCATTATGGGAGACACTGTTTTCATCAAGTTTGAAGCCTCAGTGTTGGCGCGGCAGCCTTTTCTTTCTCTTTCGGGATTGTGTTTTTCTCCACCTGAAAATGCCAAAGAAGGCATAAAAACATGGATTTGTCTCTCCTGCTGCGCACACACTTCGGAGAGCTTGCAAATGCCTAATAACCACAAGCAGCCCCTACTCCAATATGGGAGACACTGTTTTCATCAAGTTTGAAGCCTCAGTTTTGGCTGGACAGCCATTTCTTTATTTTTGGGGCCTGTGTGTTTTTCGACCTGGAAATGGCAAAAAAGGCGCGAAAACATTGATTTGTCTCTCCTGCCGCGCACACACTTCGGAGAGCTTGCAAAGGCCTAATAACCACAAGCAGCCCCTACTCCACTATGGGAGACACTGTTTTCATCAAGTTTGAAGCCTCAGTGTTGGCGCGGCAGCCTTTTCTTTTTCTTTCGGGATTGTGTTTTTCTCCACCTGAAAATGCCAAAGAAGGCATAAAAACATGGATTTGTCTCTCCTGCTGCGCACACACTTCGGAGAGCTTGCAAATGCCTAATAACCACAAGCAGCCCCTACTCCAATATAGGAGACACTGTTTTCATCAAGTTTGAAGCCTCAGTTTTGGCTGGACAGCCATTTCTTTATTTTTGGGGCCTGTGTGTTTTTCGACCTGGAAATGGCAAAAAAGGCGCGAAAACATTGATTTGTCTCTCCTGCCGCGCACACACTTCCGATAGCTTGCGAAGGCCTAAAAAACACAAGCTGCCCTTGAGTTATTGTGGGAGAGAATGTTTTCATCAAGTTTGAAGCCATAGTTTTGGCGCGGCAGCCGTTTCTTTCATTTTGGGGCCTATGTGTTTTTCGACCTTGAAATCGTAAAAAAGGCGCGAAAACATGGATTTGTCTCTCCTGCCGCGCACACACTTCCGATAGCTTGCGAAGGCCTAAAAAACACAAGCGGCCCTTGAGTTATTGTCTGAGAGACTGTTTTAATCAAGTTTGAAGCCTCAGTTTTGGCTGGACAGCCGTTTCTTTATTTTTGGGGCCTTTGTTTTCTTCGACCAGGAAATGGCAAAAAAGGCGCGAAAACATGGATTTGTCTCTCCTGCCGCGCACACACTTCTGATAGCGTGCAAAGGCCTAAAAAACACAAGCAGCCCGTGAGTTATTATGGGAGAGACTGTTTTCATCAAGTTTGAAGCCATAGTTTTGGCGCGGCAGCCGTTTCTTTCATTTTGGGGCCTATGTGTTTTTCGACCTTGAAATCGCAAAAAAGGCGCGAAAACATGGATTTGTCTCTCCTGCCGCGCACACACTTCGGAGAGCTTGCAAATGCCTAATAACCACAAGCAGCCCCTACTCCAATATGGGAGACACTGTTTTCATCAAGTTTGAAGCCTCAGTTTTGGCTGGACAGCCATTTCTTTATTTTTGGGGCCTGTGTGTTTTTCGACCTGGAAATGGCAAAAAAGGCGCGAAAACATTGATTTGTCTCTCCTGCCGCGCACACACTTCGGAGAGCTTGCAAAGGCCTAAAAAACACAAGCAGCCCGTGAGTTATTATGGGAGAGACTGTTTTCATCAAGTTTGAAGCCATAGTTTTGGCGCGGCAGCCGTTTCTTTCATTTTGGGGCCTATGTGTTTTTCGACCTTGAAATCGCAAAAAAGGCGCGAAAACATGGATTTGTCTCTCCTGCCGCGCACACACTTCGGAGAGCTTGCAAATGCCTAATAACCACAAGCAGCCCCTACTCCAATATGGGAGACACTGTTTTCATCAAGTTTGAAGCCTCAGTTTTGGCTGGACAGCCATTTCTTTATTTTTGGGGCCTGTGTGTTTTTCGACCTGGAAATGGCAAAAAAGGCGCGAAAACATTGATTTGTCTCTCCTGCCGCGCACACACTTCGGAGAGCTTGCAAAGGCCTAATAACCACAAGCAGCCCCTACTCCACTATGGGAGCCACTGTTTTCATCAAGTTTGAAGCCTCAGTGTTGGCGCGGCAGCCTTTTCTTTCTCTTTCGGGATTGTGTTTTTCTCCACCTGAAAATGCCAAAGAAGGCATAAAAACATGGATTTGTCTCTCCTGCTGCGCACACACTTCGGAGAGCTTGCAAATGCCTAATAACCACAAGCAGCCCCTACTCCAATATGGGAGACACTGTTTTCATCAAGTTTGAAGCCTCAGTGTTGGCGCGGCAGCCTTTTCTTTCTCTTTCGGGATTGTGTTTTTCTCCACCTGAAAATGCCAAAGAAGGCATAAAAACATGGATTTGTCTCTCCTGCTGCGCACACACTTCGGAGAGCTTGCAAAGGCCTAATAACCACAAGCAGCCCCTACTCCACTATGGGAGACACTGTTTTCATCAAGTTTGAAGCCTCAGTGTTGGCGCGGCAGCCTTTTCTTTCTCTTTCGGGATTGTGTTTTTCTCCACCTGAAAATGCCAAAGGAGGCATAAAAACATGGATTTGTCTCTCCTGCTGCGCACACACTTCGGAGAGCTTGCAAATGCCTAATAACCACAAGCAGCCCCTACTCCACTATGGGAGACACTGTTTTCATCAAGTTTGAAGCCTCAGTGTTGGCGCGGCAGCCTTTTCTTTCTCTTTCGGGATTGTGTTTTTCTCCACCTGAAAATGCCAAAGAAGGCATAAAAACATGGATTTGTCTCTCCTGCTGCGCACACACTTCGGAGAGCTTGCAAATGCCTAATAACCACAAGCAGCCCCTACTCCATTATGGGAGACACTGTTTTCATCAAGTTTGAAGCCTCAGTGTTGGCGCGGCAGCCTTTTCTTTCTCTTTCGGGATTGTGTTTTTCTCCACCTGAAAATGCCAAAGAAGGCATAAAAACATGGATTTGTCTCTCCTGCTGCGCACACACTTCGGAGAGCTTGCAAATGCCTAATAACCACAAGCAGCCCCTACTCCAATATGGGAGACACTGTTTTCATCAAGTTTGAAGCCTCAGTTTTGGCTGGACAGCCATTTCTTTATTTTTGGGGCCTGTGTGTTTTTCGACCTGGAAATGGCAAAAAAGGCGCGAAAACATTGATTTGTCTCTCCTGCCGCGCACACACTTCGGAGAGCTTGCAAAGGCCTAATAACCACAAGCAGCCCCTACTCCACTATGGGAGACACTGTTTTCATCAAGTTTGAAGCCTCAGTGTTGGCGCGGCAGCCTTTTCTTTTTCTTTCGGGATTGTGTTTTTCTCCACCTGAAAATGCCAAAGAAGGCATAAAAACATGGATTTGTCTCTCCTGCTGCGCACACACTTCGGAGAGCTTGCAAATGCCTAATAACCACAAGCAGCCCCTACTCCAATATAGGAGACACTGTTTTCATCAAGTTTGAAGCCTCAGTTTTGGCTGGACAGCCATTTCTTTATTTTTGGGGCCTGTGTGTTTTTCGACCTGGAAATGGCAAAAAAGGCGCGAAAACATTGATTTGTCTCTCCTGCCGCGCACACACTTCGGAGAGCTTGCAAAGGCCTAAAAAACACAAGCAGCCCGTGAGTTATTATGGGAGAGACTGTTTTCATCAAGTTTGAAGCCATAGTTTTGGCGCGGCAGCCGTTTCTTTCATTTTGGGGCCTATGTGTTTTTCGACCTTGAAATCGCAAAAAAGGCGCGAAAACATGGATTTGTCTCTCCTGCCGCGCACACACTTCGGAGAGCTTGCAAATGCCTAATAACCACAAGCAGCCCCTACTCCAATATGGGAGACACTGTTTTCATCAAGTTTGAAGCCTCAGTTTTGGCTGGACAGCCATTTCTTTATTTTTGGGGCCTGTGTGTTTTTCGACCTGGAAATGGCAAAAAAGGCGCGAAAACATTGATTTGTCTCTCCTGCCGCGCACACACTTCGGAGAGCTTGCAAAGGCCTAATAACCACAAGCAGCCCCTACTCCACTATGGGAGACACTGTTTTCATCAAGTTTGAAGCCTCAGTGTTGGCGCGGCAGCCTTTTCTTTCTCTTTCGGGATTGTGTTTTTCTCCACCTGAAAATGCCAAAGAAGGCATAAAAACATGGATTTGTCTCTCCTGCTGCGCACACACTTCGGAGAGCTTGCAAATGCCTAATAACCACAAGCAGCCCCTACTCCAATATGGGAGACACTGTTTTCATCAAGTTTGAAGCCTCAGTGTTGGCGCGGCAGCCTTTTCTTTCTCTTTCGGGATTGTGTTTTTCTCCACCTGAAAATGCCAAAGAAGGCATAAAAACATGGATTTGTCTCTCCTGCTGCGCACACACTTCGGAGAGCTTGCAAAGGCCTAATAACCACAAGCAGCCCCTACTCCACTATGGGAGACACTGTTTTCATCAAGTTTGAAGCCTCAGTGTTGGCGCGGCAGCCTTTTCTTTCTCTTTCGGGATTGTGTTTTTCTCCACCTGAAAATGCCAAAGAAGGCATAAAAACATGGATTTGTCTCTCCTGCTGCGCACACACTTCGGAGAGCTTGCAAATGCCTAATAACCACAAGCAGCCCCTACTCCAATATGGGAGACACTGTTTTCATCAAGTTTGAAGCCTCAGTGTTGGCGCGGCAGCCTTTTCTTTCTCTTTCGGGATTGTGTTTTTCTCCACCTGAAAATGCCAAAGAAGGCATAAAAACATGGATTTGTCTCTCCTGCTGCGCACACACTTCGGAGAGCTTGCAAAGGCCTAATAACCACAAGCAGCCCCTACTCCACTATGGGAGACACTGTTTTCATCAAGTTTGAAGCCTCAGTGTTGGCGCGGCAGCCTTTTCTTTCTCTTTCGGGATTGTGTTTTTCTCCACCTGAAAATGCCAAAGAAGGCATAAAAACATGGATTTGTCTCTCCTGCTGCGCACACACTTCGGAGAGCTTGCAAATGCCTAATAACCACAAGCAGCCCCTACTCCAATATGGGAGACACTGTTTTCATCAAGTTTGAAGCCTCAGTGTTGGCGCGGCAGCCTTTTCTTTCTCTTTCGGGATTGTGTTTTTCTCCACCTGAAAATGCCAAAGAAGGCATAAAAACATGGATTTGTCTCTCCTGCTGCGCACACACTTCGGAGAGCTTGCAAAGGCCTAATAACCACAAGCAGCCCCTACTCCACTATGGGAGACACTGTTTTCATCAAGTTTGAAGCCTCAGTGTTGGCGCGGCAGCCTTTTCTTTCTCTTTCGGGATTGTGTTTTTCTCCACCTGAAAATGCCAAAGAAGGCATAAAAACATGGATTTGTCTCTCCTGCTGCGCACACACTTCGGAGAGCTTGCAAATGCCTAATAACCACAAGCAGCCCCTACTCCATTATGGGAGACACTGTTTTCATCAAGTTTGAAGCCTCAGTGTTGGCGCGGCAGCCTTTTCTTTCTCTTTCGGGATTGTGTTTTTCTCCACCTGAAAATGCCAAAGAAGGCATAAAAACATGGATTTGTCTCTCCTGCTGCGCACACACTTCGGAGAGCTTGCAAATGCCTAATAACCACAAGCAGCCCCTACTCCAATATGGGAGACACTGTTTTCATCAAGTTTGAAGCCTCAGTTTTGGCTGGACAGCCATTTCTTTATTTTTGGGGCCTGTGTGTTTTTCGACCTGGAAATGGCAAAAAAGGCGCGAAAACATTGATTTGTCTCTCCTGCCGCGCACACACTTCGGAGAGCTTGCAAAGGCCTAATAACCACAAGCAGCCCCTACTCCACTATGGGAGACACTGTTTTCATCAAGTTTGAAGCCTCAGTGTTGGCGCGGCAGCCTTTTCTTTTTCTTTCGGGATTGTGTTTTTCTCCACCTGAAAATGCCAAAGAAGGCATAAAAACATGGATTTGTCTCTCCTGCTGCGCACACACTTCGGAGAGCTTGCAAATGCCTAATAACCACAAGCAGCCCCTACTCCAATATAGGAGACACTGTTTTCATCAAGTTTGAAGCCTCAGTTTTGGCTGGACAGCCATTTCTTTATTTTTGGGGCCTGTGTGTTTTTCGACCTGGAAATGGCAAAAAAGGCGCGAAAACATTGATTTGTCTCTCCTGCCGCGCACACACTTCCGATAGCTTGCGAAGGCCTAAAAAACACAAGCTGCCCTTGAGTTATTGTGGGAGAGAATGTTTTCATCAAGTTTGAAGCCATAGTTTTGGCGCGGCAGCCGTTTCTTTCATTTTGGGGCCTATGTGTTTTTCGACCTTGAAATCGTAAAAAAGGCGCGAAAACATGGATTTGTCTCTCCTGCCGCGCACACACTTCCGATAGCTTGCGAAGGCCTAAAAAACACAAGCGGCCCTTGAGTTATTGTCTGAGAGACTGTTTTAATCAAGTTTGAAGCCTCAGTTTTGGCTGGACAGCCGTTTCTTTATTTTTGGGGCCTTTGTTTTCTTCGACCTGGAAATGGCAAAAAAGGCGCGAAAACATGGATTTGTCTCTCCTGCCGCGCACACACTTCTGATAGCGTGCAAAGGCCTAAAAAACACAAGCAGCCCGTGAGTTATTATGGGAGAGACTGTTTTCATCAAGTTTGAAGCCATAGTTTTGGCGCGGCAGCCGTTTCTTTCATTTTGGGGCCTATGTGTTTTTCGACCTTGAAATCGCAAAAAAGGCGCGAAAACATGGATTTGTCTCTCCTGCCGCGCACACACTTCGGAGAGCTTGCAAATGCCTAATAACCACAAGCAGCCCCTACTCCAATATGGGAGACACTGTTTTCATCAAGTTTGAAGCCTCAGTTTTGGCTGGACAGCCATTTCTTTATTTTTGGGGCCTGTGTGTTTTTCGACCTGGAAATGGCAAAAAAGGCGCGAAAACATTGATTTGTCTCTCCTGCCGCGCACACACTTCGGAGAGCTTGCAAAGGCCTAAAAAACACAAGCAGCCCGTGAGTTATTATGGGAGAGACTGTTTTCATCAAGTTTGAAGCCATAGTTTTGGCGCGGCAGCCGTTTCTTTCATTTTGGGGCCTATGTGTTTTTCGACCTTGAAATCGCAAAAAAGGCGCGAAAACATGGATTTGTCTCTCCTGCCGCGCACACACTTCGGAGAGCTTGCAAATGCCTAATAACCACAAGCAGCCCCTACTCCAATATGGGAGACACTGTTTTCATCAAGTTTGAAGCCTCAGTTTTGGCTGGACAGCCATTTCTTTATTTTTGGGGCCTGTGTGTTTTTCGACCTGGAAATGGCAAAAAAGGCGCGAAAACATTGATTTGTCTCTCCTGCCGCGCACACACTTCGGAGAGCTTGCAAAGGCCTAATAACCACAAGCAGCCCCTACTCCACTATGGGAGACACTGTTTTCATCAAGTTTGAAGCCTCAGTGTTGGCGCGGCAGCCTTTTCTTTCTCTTTCGGGATTGTGTTTTTCTCCACCTGAAAATGCCAAAGAAGGCATAAAAACATGGATTTGTCTCTCCTGCTGCGCACACACTTCGGAGAGCTTGCAAATGCCTAATAACCACAAGCAGCCCCTACTCCAATATGGGAGACACTGTTTTCATCAAGTTTGAAGCCTCAGTGTTGGCGCGGCAGCCTTTTCTTTCTCTTTCGGGATTGTGTTTTTCTCCACCTGAAAATGCCAAAGAAGGCATAAAAACATGGATTTGTCTCTCCTGCTGCGCACACACTTCGGAGAGCTTGCAAAGGCCTAATAACCACAAGCAGCCCCTACTCCACTATGGGAGACACTGTTTTCATCAAGTTTGAAGCCTCAGTGTTGGCGCGGCAGCCTTTTCTTTCTCTTTCGGGATTGTGTTTTTCTCCACCTGAAAATGCCAAAGAAGGCATAAAAACATGGATTTGTCTCTCCTGCTGCGCACACACTTCGGAGAGCTTGCAAATGCCTAATAACCACAAGCAGCCCCTACTCCAATATGGGAGACACTGTTTTCATCAAGTTTGAAGCCTCAGTGTTGGCGCGGCAGCCTTTTCTTTCTCTTTCGGGATTGTGTTTTTCTCCACCTGAAAATGCCAAAGAAGGCATAAAAACATGGATTTGTCTCTCCTGCTGCGCACACACTTCGGAGAGCTTGCAAAGTCTAATAACCACAAGCAGCCCCTACTCCACTATGGGAGACACTGTTTTCATCAAGTTTGAAGCCTCAGTGTTGGCGCGGCAGCCTTTTCTTTCTCTTTCGGGATTGTGTTTTTCTCCACCTGAAAATGCCAAAGAAGGCATAAAAACATGGATTTGTCTCTCCTGCTGCGCACACACTTCGGAGAGCTTGCAAATGCCTAATAACCACAAGCAGCCCCTACTCCATTATGGGAGACACTGTTTTCATCAAGTTTGAAGCCTCAGTGTTGGCGCGGCAGCCTTTTCTTTCTCTTTCGGGATTGTGTTTTTCTCCACCTGAAAATGCCAAAGAAGGCATAAAAACATGGATTTGTCTCTCCTGCTGCGCACACACTTCGGAGAGCTTGCAAATGCCTAATAACCACAAGCAGCCCCTACTCCAATATGGGAGACACTGTTTTCATCAAGTTTGAAGCCTCAGTTTTGGCTGGACAGCCATTTCTTTATTTTTGGGGCCTGTGTGTTTTTCGACCTGGAAATGGCAAAAAAGGCGCGAAAACATTGATTTGTCTCTCCTGCCGCGCACACACTTCGGAGAGCTTGCAAAGGCCTAATAACCACAAGCAGCCCCTACTCCACTATGGGAGACACTGTTTTCATCAAGTTTGAAGCCTCAGTGTTGGCGCGGCAGCCTTTTCTTTTTCTTTCGGGATTGTGTTTTTCTCCACCTGAAAATGCCAAAGAAGGCATAAAAACATGGATTTGTCTCTCCTGCTGCGCACACACTTCGGAGAGCTTGCAAATGCCTAATAACCACAAGCAGCCCCTACTCCAATATAGGAGACACTGTTTTCATCAAGTTTGAAGCCTCAGTTTTGGCTGGACAGCCATTTCTTTATTTTTGGGGCCTGTGTGTTTTTCGACCTGGAAATGGCAAAAAAGGCGCGAAAACATTGATTTGTCTCTCCTGCCGCGCACACACTTCCGATAGCTTGCGAAGGCCTAAAAAACACAAGCTGCCCTTGAGTTATTGTGGGAGAGAATGTTTTCATCAAGTTTGAAGCCATAGTTTTGGCGCGGCAGCCGTTTCTTTCATTTTGGGGCCTATGTGTTTTTCGACCTTGAAATCGTAAAAAAGGCGCGAAAACATGGATTTGTCTCTCCTGCCGCGCACACACTTCCGATAGCTTGCGAAGGCCTAAAAAACACAAGCGGCCCTTGAGTTATTGTCTGAGAGACTGTTTTAATCAAGTTTGAAGCCTCAGTTTTGGCTGGACAGCCGTTTCTTTATTTTTGGGGCCTTTGTTTTCTTCGACCTGGAAATGGCAAAAAAGGCGCGAAAACATGGATTTGTCTCTCCTGCCGCGCACACACTTCTGATAGCGTGCAAAGGCCTAAAAAACACAAGCAGCCCGTGAGTTATTATGGGAGAGACTGTTTTCATCAAGTTTGAAGCCATAGTTTTGGCGCGGCAGCCGTTTCTTTCATTTTGGGGCCTATGTGTTTTTCGACCTTGAAATCGCAAAAAAGGCGCGAAAACATGGATTTGTCTCTCCTGCCGCGCACACACTTCGGAGAGCTTGCAAATGCCTAATAACCACAAGCAGCCCCTACTCCAATATGGGAGACACTGTTTTCATCAAGTTTGAAGCCTCAGTTTTGGCTGGACAGCCATTTCTTTATTTTTGGGGCCTGTGTGTTTTTCGACCTGGAAATGGCAAAAAAGGCGCGAAAACATTGATTTGTCTCTCCTGCCGCGCACACACTTCGGAGAGCTTGCAAAGGCCTAAAAAACACAAGCAGCCCGTGAGTTATTATGGGAGAGACTGTTTTCATCAAGTTTGAAGCCATAGTTTTGGCGCGGCAGCCGTTTCTTTCATTTTGGGGCCTATGTGTTTTTCGACCTTGAAATCGCAAAAAAGGCGCGAAAACATGGATTTGTCTCTCCTGCCGCGCACACACTTCGGAGAGCTTGCAAATGCCTAATAACCACAAGCAGCCCCTACTCCAATATGGGAGACACTGTTTTCATCAAGTTTGAAGCCTCAGTTTTGGCTGGACAGCCATTTCTTTATTTTTGGGGCCTGTGTGTTTTTCGACCTGGAAATGGCAAAAAAGGCGCGAAAACATTGATTTGTCTCTCCTGCCGCGCACACACTTCGGAGAGCTTGCAAAGGCCTAATAACCACAAGCAGCCCCTACTCCACTATGGGAGACACTGTTTTCATCAAGTTTGAAGCCTCAGTGTTGGCGCGGCAGCCTTTTCTTTCTCTTTCGGGATTGTGTTTTTCTCCACCTGAAAATGCCAAAGAAGGCATAAAAACATGGATTTGTCTCTCCTGCTGCGCACACACTTCGGAGAGCTTGCAAATGCCTAATAACCACAAGCAGCCCCTACTCCAATATGGGAGACACTGTTTTCATCAAGTTTGAAGCCTCAGTGTTGGCGCGGCAGCCTTTTCTTTCTCTTTCGGGATTGTGTTTTTCTCCACCTGAAAATGCCAAAGAAGGCATAAAAACATGGATTTGTCTCTCCTGCTGCGCACACACTTCGGAGAGCTTGCAAAGGCCTAATAACCACAAGCAGCCCCTACTCCACTATGGGAGACACTGTTTTCATCAAGTTTGAAGCCTCAGTGTTGGCGCGGCAGCCTTTTCTTTCTCTTTCGGGATTGTGTTTTTCTCCACCTGAAAATGCCAAAGAAGGCATAAAAACATGGATTTGTCTCTCCTGCTGCGCACACACTTCGGAGAGCTTGCAAATGCCTAATAACCACAAGCAGCCCCTACTCCAATATGGGAGACACTGTTTTCATCAAGTTTGAAGCCTCAGTGTTGGCGCGGCAGCCTTTTCTTTCTCTTTCGGGATTGTGTTTTTCTCCACCTGAAAATGCCAAAGAAGGCATAAAAACATGGATTTGTCTCTCCTGCTGCGCACACACTTCGGAGAGCTTGCAAAGGCCTAATAACCACAAGCAGCCCCTACTCCACTATGGGAGACACTGTTTTCATCAAGTTTGAAGCCTCAGTGTTGGCGCGGCAGCCTTTTCTTTCTCTTTCGGGATTGTGTTTTTCTCCACCTGAAAATGCCAAAGAAGGCATAAAAACATGGATTTGTCTCTCCTGCTGCGCACACACTTCGGAGAGCTTGCAAATGCCTAATAACCACAAGCAGCCCCTACTCCATTATGGGAGACACTGTTTTCATCAAGTTTGAAGCCTCAGTGTTGGCGCGGCAGCCTTTTCTTTCTCTTTCGGGATTGTGTTTTTCTCCACCTGAAAATGCCAAAGAAGGCATAAAAACATGGATTTGTCTCTCCTGCTGCGCACACACTTCGGAGAGCTTGCAAATGCCTAATAACCACAAGCAGCCCCTACTCCAATATGGGAGACACTGTTTTCATCAAGTTTGAAGCCTCAGTTTTGGCTGGACAGCCATTTCTTTATTTTTGGGGCCTGTGTGTTTTTCGACCTGGAAATGGCAAAAAAGGCGCGAAAACATTGATTTGTCTCTCCTGCCGCGCACACACTTCGGAGAGCTTGCAAAGGCCTAATAACCACAAGCAGCCCCTACTCCACTATGGGAGACACTGTTTTCATCAAGTTTGAAGCCTCAGTGTTGGCGCGGCAGCCTTTTCTTTTTCTTTCGGGATTGTGTTTTTCTCCACCTGAAAATGCCAAAGAAGGCATAAAAACATGGATTTGTCTCTCCTGCTGCGCACACACTTCGGAGAGCTTGCAAATGCCTAATAACCACAAGCAGCCCCTACTCCAATATAGGAGACACTGTTTTCATCAAGTTTGAAGCCTCAGTTTTGGCTGGACAGCCATTTCTTTATTTTTGGGGCCTGTGTGTTTTTCGACCTGGAAATGGCAAAAAAGGCGCGAAAACATTGATTTGTCTCTCCTGCCGCGCACACACTTCCGATAGCTTGCGAAGGCCTAAAAAACACAAGCTGCCCTTGAGTTATTGTGGGAGAGAATGTTTTCATCAAGTTTGAAGCCATAGTTTTGGCGCGGCAGCCGTTTCTTTCATTTTGGGGCCTATGTGTTTTTCGACCTTGAAATCGTAAAAAAGGCGCGAAAACATGGATTTGTCTCTCCTGCCGCGCACACACTTCCGATAGCTTGCGAAGGCCTAAAAAACACAAGCGGCCCTTGAGTTATTGTCTGAGAGACTGTTTTAATCAAGTTTGAAGCCTCAGTTTTCGCTGGACAGCCGTTTCTTTATTTTTGGGGCCTTTGTTTTCTTCGACCTGGAAATGGCAAAAAAGGCGCGAAAACATGGATTTGTCTCTCCTGCCGCGCACACACTTCTGATAGCGTGCAAAGGCCTAAAAAACACAAGCAGCCCGTGAGTTATTATGGGAGAGACTGTTTTCATCAAGTTTGAAGCCATAGTTTTGGCGCGGCAGCCGTTTCTTTCATTTTGGGGCCTATGTGTTTTTCGACCTTGAAATCGCAAAAAAGGCGCGAAAACATGGATTTGTCTCTCCTGCCGCGCACACACTTCGGAGAGCTTGCAAATGCCTAATAACCACAAGCAGCCCCTACTCCAATATGGGAGACACTGTTTTCATCAAGTTTGAAGCCTCAGTTTTGGCTGGACAGCCATTTCTTTATTTTTGGGGCCTGTGTGTTTTTCGACCTGGAAATGTCAAAAAAGGCGCGAAAACATTGATTTGTCTCTCCTGCCGCGCACACACTTCGGAGAGCTTGCAAAGGCCTAAAAAACACAAGCAGCCCGTGAGTTATTATGGGAGAGACTGTTTTCATCAAGTTTGAAGCCATAGTTTTGGCGCGGCAGCCGTTTCTTTCATTTTGGGGCCTATGTGTTTTTCGACCTTGAAATCGCAAAAAAGGCGCGAAAACATGGATTTGTCTCTCCTGCCGCGCACACACTTCGGAGAGCTTGCAAATGCCTAATAACCACAAGCAGCCCCTACTCCAATATGGGAGACACTGTTTTCATCAAGTTTGAAGCCTCAGTTTTGGCTGGACAGCCATTTCTTTATTTTTGGGGCCTGTGTGTTTTTCGACCTGGAAATGGCAAAAAAGGCGCGAAAACATTGATTTGTCTCTCCTGCCGCGCACACACTTCGGAGAGCTTGCAAAGGCCTAATAACCACAAGCAGCCCCTACTCCACTATGGGAGACACTGTTTTCATCAAGTTTGAAGCCTCAGTGTTGGCGCGGCAGCCTTTTCTTTCTCTTTCGGGATTGTGTTTTTCTCCACCTGAAAATGCCAAAGAAGGCATAAAAACATGGATTTGTCTCTCCTGCTGCGCACACACTTCGGAGAGCTTGCAAATGCCTAATAACCACAAGCAGCCCCTACTCCAATATGGGAGACACTGTTTTCATCAAGTTTGAAGCCTCAGTGTTGGCGCGGCAGCCTTTTCTTTCTCTTTCGGGATTGTGTTTTTCTCCACCTGAAAATGCCAAAGAAGGCATAAAAACATGGATTTGTCTCTCCTGCTGCGCACACACTTCGGAGAGCTTGCAAAGGCCTAATAACCACAAGCAGCCCCTACTCCACTATGGGAGACACTGTTTTCATCAAGTTTGAAGCCTCAGTGTTGGCGCGGCAGCCTTTTCTTTCTCTTTCGGGATTGTGTTTTTCTCCACCTGAAAATGCCAAAGAAGGCATAAAAACATGGATTTGTCTCTCCTGCTGCGCACACACTTCGGAGAGCTTGCAAATGCCTAATAACCACAAGCAGCCCCTACTCCAATATGGGAGACACTGTTTTCATCAAGTTTGAAGCCTCAGTGTTGGCGCGGCAGCCTTTTCTTTCTCTTTCGGGATTGTGTTTTTCTCCACCTGAAAATGCCAAAGAAGGCATAAAAACATGGATTTGTCTCTCCTGCTGCGCACACACTTCGGAGAGCTTGCAAAGGCCTAATAACCACAAGCAGCCCCTACTCCACTATGGGAGACACTGTTTTCATCAAGTTTGAAGCCTCAGTGTTGGCGCGGCAGCCTTTTCTTTCTCTTTCGGGATTGTGTTTTTCTCCACCTGAAAATGCCAAAGAAGGCATAAAAACATGGATTTGTCTCTCCTGCTGCGCACACACTTCGGAGAGCTTGCAAATGCCTAATAACCACAAGCAGCCCCTACTCCATTATGGGAGACACTGTTTTCATCAAGTTTGAAGCCTCAGTGTTGGCGCGGCAGCCTTTTCTTTCTCTTTCGGGATTGTGTTTTTCTCCACCTGAAAATGCCAAAGAAGGCATAAAAACATGGATTTGTCTCTCCTGCTGCGCACACACTTCGGAGAGCTTGCAAATGCCTAATAACCACAAGCAGCCCCTACTCCAATATGGGAGACACTGTTTTCATCAAGTTTGAAGCCTCAGTTTTGGCTGGACAGCCATTTCTTTATTTTTGGGGCCTGTGTGTTTTTCGACCTGGAAATGGCAAAAAAGGCGCGAAAACATTGATTTGTCTCTCCTGCCGCGCACACACTTCGGAGAGCTTGCAAAGGCCTAATAACCACAAGCAGCCCCTACTCCACTATGGGAGACACTGTTTTCATCAAGTTTGAAGTCTCAGTGTTGGCGCGGCAGCCTTTTCTTTTTCTTTCGGGATTGTGTTTTTCTCCACCTGAAAATGCCAAAGAAGGCATAAAAACATGGATTTGTCTCTCCTGCTGCGCACACACTTCGGAGAGCTTGCAAATGCCTAATAACCACAAGCAGCCCCTACTCCAATATAGGAGACACTGTTTTCATCAAGTTTGAAGCCTCAGTTTTGGCTGGACAGCCATTTCTTTATTTTTGGGGCCTGTGTGTTTTTCGACCTGGAAATGGCAAAAAAGGCGCGAAAACATTGATTTGTCTCTCCTGCCGCGCACACACTTCCGATAGCTTGCGAAGGCCTAAAAAACACAAGCTGCCCTTGAGTTATTGTGGGAGAGAATGTTTTCATCAAGTTTGAAGCCATAGTTTTGGCGCGGCAGCCGTTTCTTTCATTTTGGGGCCTATGTGTTTTTCGACCTTGAAATCGTAAAAAAGGCGCGAAAACATGGATTTGTCTCTCCTGCCGCGCACACACTTCCGATAGCTTGCGAAGGCCTAAAAAACACAAGCGGCCCTTGAGTTATTGTCTGAGAGACTGTTTTAATCAAGTTTGAAGCCTCAGTTTTGGCTGGACAGCCGTTTCTTTATTTTTGGGGCCTTTGTTTTCTTCGACCTGGAAATGGCAAAAAAGGCGCGAAAACATGGATTTGTCTCTCCTGCCGCGCACACACTTCTGATAGCGTGCAAAGGCCTAAAAAACACAAGCAGCCCGTGAGTTATTATGGGAGAGACTGTTTTCATCAAGTTTGAAGCCATAGTTTTGGCGCGGCAGCCGTTTCTTTCATTTTGGGGCCTATGTGTTTTTCGACCTTGAAATCGCAAAAAAGGCGCGAAAACATGGATTTGTCTCTCCTGCCGCGCACACACTTCGGAGAGCTTGCAAATGCCTAATAACCACAAGCAGCCCCTACTCCAATATGGGAGACACTGTTTTCATCAAGTTTGAAGCCTCAGTTTTGGCTGGACAGCCATTTCTTTATTTTTGGGGCCTGTGTGTTTTTCGACCTGGAAATGGCAAAAAAGGCGCGAAAACATTGATTTGTCTCTCCTGCCGCGCACACACTTCGGAGAGCTTGCAAAGGCCTAAAAAACACAAGCAGCCCGTGAGTTATTATGGGAGAGACTGTTTTCATCAAGTTTGAAGCCATAGTTTTGGCGCGGCAGCCGTTTCTTTCATTTTGGGGCCTATGTGTTTTTCGACCTTGAAATCGCAAAAAAGGCGCGAAAACATGGATTTGTCTCTCCTGCCGCGCACACACTTCGGAGAGCTTGCAAATGCCTAATAACCACAAGCAGCCCCTACTCCAATATGGGAGACACTGTTTTCATCAAGTTTGAAGCCTCAGTTTTGGCTGGACAGCCATTTCTTTATTTTTGGGGCCTGTGTGTTTTTCGACCTGGAAATGGCAAAAAAGGCGCGAAAACATTGATTTGTCTCTCCTGCCGCGCACACACTTCGGAGAGCTTGCAAAGGCCTAATAACCACAAGCAGCCCCTACTCCACTATGGGAGACACTGTTTTCATCAAGTTTGAAGCCTCAGTGTTGGCGCGGCAGCCTTTTCTTTCTCTTTCGGGATTGTGTTTTTCTCCACCTGAAAATGCCAAAGAAGGCATAAAAACATGGATTTGTCTCTCCTGCTGCGCACACACTTCGGAGAGCTTGCAAAGGCCTAATAACCACAAGCAGCCCCTACTCCACTATGGGAGACACTGTTTTCATCAAGTTTGAAGCCTCAGTGTTGGCGCGGCAGCCTTTTCTTTCTCTTTCGGGATTGTGTTTTTCTCCACCTGAAAATGCCAAAGAAGGCATAAAAACATGGATTTGTCTCTCCTGCTGCGCACACACTTCGGAGAGCTTGCAAATGCCTAATAACCACAAGCAGCCCCTACTCCAATATGGGAGACACTGTTTTCATCAAGTTTGAAGCCTCAGTGTTGGCGCGGCAGCCTTTTCTTTCTCTTTCGGGATTGTGTTTTTCTCCACCTGAAAATGCCAAAGAAGGCATAAAAACATGGATTTGTCTCTCCTGCTGCGCACACACTTCGGAGAGCTTGCAAAGGCCTAATAACCACAAGCAGCCCCTACTCCACTATGGGAGACACTGTTTTCATCAAGTTTGAAGCCTCAGTGTTGGCGCGGCAGCCTTTTCTTTCTCTTTCGGGATTGTGTTTTTCTCCACCTGAAAATGCCAAAGAAGGCATAAAAACATGGATTTGTCTCTCCTGCTGCGCACACACTTCGGAGAGCTTGCAAATGCCTAATAACCACAAGCAGCCCCTACTCCAATATGGGAGACACTGTTTTCATCAAGTTTGAAGCCTCAGTGTTGGCGCGGCAGCCTTTTCTTTCTCTTTCGGGATTGTGTTTTTCTCCACCTGAAAATGCCAAAGAAGGCATAAAAACATGGATTTGTCTCTCCTGCTGCGCACACACTTCGGAGAGCTTGCAAAGGCCTAATAACCACAAGCAGCCCCTACTCCACTATGGGAGACACTGTTTTCATCAAGTTTGAAGCCTCAGTGTTGGCGCGGCAGCCTTTTCTTTCTCTTTCGGGATTGTGTTTTTCTCCACCTGAAAATGCCAAAGAAGGCATAAAAACATGGATTTGTCTCTCCTGCTGCGCACACACTTCGGAGAGCTTGCAAATGCCTAATAACCACAAGCAGCCCCTACTCCATTATGGGAGACACTGTTTTCATCAAGTTTGAAGCCTCAGTGTTGGCGCGGCAGCCTTTTCTTTCTCTTTCGGGATTGTGTTTTTCTCCACCTGAAAATGCCAAAGAAGGCATAAAAACATGGATTTGTCTCTCCTGCTGCGCACACACTTCGGAGAGCTTGCAAATGCCTAATAACCACAAGCAGCCCCTACTCCAATATGGGAGACACTGTTTTCATCAAGTTTGAAGCCTCAGTTTTGGCTGGACAGCCATTTCTTTATTTTTGGGGCCTGTGTGTTTTTCGACCTGGAAATGGCAAAAAAGGCGCGAAAACATTGATTTGTCTCTCCTGCCGCGCACACACTTCGGAGAGCTTGCAAAGGCCTAATAACCACAAGCAGCCCCTACTCCACTATGGGAGACACTGTTTTCATCAAGTTTGAAGCCTCAGTGTTGGCGCGGCAGCCTTTTCTTTTTCTTTCGGGATTGTGTTTTTCTCCACCTGAAAATGCCAAAGAAGGCATAAAAACATGGATTTGTCTCTCCTGCTGCGCACACACTTCGGAGAGCTTGCAAATGCCTAATAACCACAAGCAGCCCCTACTCCAATATAGGAGACACTGTTTTCATCAAGTTTGAAGCCTCAGTTTTGGCTGGACAGCCATTTCTTTATTTTTGGGGCCTGTGTGTTTTTCGACCTGGAAATGGCAAAAAAGGCGCGAAAACATTGATTTGTCTCTCCTGCCGCGCACACACTTCCGATAGCTTGCGAAGGCCTAAAAAACACAAGCTGCCCTTGAGTTATTGTGGGAGAGAATGTTTTCATCAAGTTTGAAGCCATAGTTTTGGCGCGGCAGCCGTTTCTTTCATTTTGGGGCCTATGTGTTTTTCGACCTTGAAATCGTAAAAAAGGCGCGAAAACATGGATTTGTCTCTCCTGCCGCGCACACACTTCCGATAGCTTGCGAAGGCCTAAAAAACACAAGCGGCCCTTGAGTTATTGTCTGAGAGACTGTTTTAATCAAGTTTGAAGCCTCAGTTTTGGCTGGACAGCCGTTTCTTTATTTTTGGGGCCTTTGTTTTCTTCGACCTGGAAATGGCAAAAAAGGCGCGAAAACATGGATTTGTCTCTCCTGCCGCGCACACACTTCTGATAGCGTGCAAAGGCCTAAAAAACACAAGCAGCCCGTGAGTTATTATGGGAGAGACTGTTTTCATCAAGTTTGAAGCCATAGTTTTGGCGCGGCAGCCGTTTCTTTCATTTTGGGGCCTATGTGTTTTTCGACCTTGAAATCGCAAAAAAGGCGCGAAAACATGGATTTGTCTCTCCTGCCGCGCACACACTTCGGAGAGCTTGCAAATGCCTAATAACCACAAGCAGCCCCTACTCCAATATGGGAGACACTGTTTTCATCAAGTTTGAAGCCTCAGTTTTGGCTGGACAGCCATTTCTTTATTTTTGGGGCCTGTGTGTTTTTCGACCTGGAAATGGCAAAAAAGGCGCGAAAACATTGATTTGTCTCTCCTGCCGCGCACACACTTCGGAGAGCTTGCAAAGGCCTAAAAAACACAAGCAGCCCGTGAGTTATTATGGGAGAGACTGTTTTCATCAAGTTTGAAGCCATAGTTTTGGCGCGGCAGCCGTTTCTTTCATTTTGGGGCCTATGTGTTTTTCGACCTTGAAATCGCAAAAAAGGCGCGAAAACATGGATTTGTCTCTCCTGCCGCGCACACACTTCGGAGAGCTTGCAAATGCCTAATAACCACAAGCAGCCCCTACTCCAATATGGGAGACACTGTTTTCATCAAGTTTGAAGCCTCAGTTTTGGCTGGACAGCCATTTCTTTATTTTTGGGGCCTGTGTGTTTTTCGACCTGGAAATGGCAAAAAAGGCGCGAAAACATTGATTTGTCTCTCCTGCCGCGCACACACTTCGGAGAGCTTGCAAAGGCCTAATAACCACAAGCAGCCCCTACTCCACTATGGGAGACACTGTTTTCATCAAGTTTGAAGCCTCAGTGTTGGCGCGGCAGCCTTTTCTTTCTCTTTCGGGATTGTGTTTTTCTCCACCTGAAAATGCCAAAGAAGGCATAAAAACATGGATTTGTCTCTCCTGCTGCGCACACACTTCGGAGAGCTTGCAAATGCCTAATAACCACAAGCAGCCCCTACTCCAATATGGGAGACACTGTTTTCATCAAGTTTGAAGCCTCAGTGTTGGCGCGGCAGCCTTTTCTTTCTCTTTCGGGATTGTGTTTTTCTCCACCTGAAAATGCCAAAGAAGGCATAAAAACATGGATTTGTCTCTCCTGCTGCGCACACACTTCGGAGAGCTTGCAAATGCCTAATAACCACAAGCAGCCCCTACTCCAATATGGGAGACACTGTTTTCATCAAGTTTGAAGCCTCAGTGTTGGCGCGGCAGCCTTTTCTTTCTCTTTCGGGATTGTGTTTTTCTCCACCTGAAAATGCCAAAGAAGGCATAAAAACATGGATTTGTCTCTCCTGCTGCGCACACACTTCGGAGAGCTTGCAAAGGCCTAATAACCACAAGCAGCCCCTACTCCACTATGGGAGACACTGTTTTCATCAAGTTTGAAGCCTCAGTGTTGGCGCGGCAGCCTTTTCTTTCTCTTTCGGGATTGTGTTTTTCTCCACCTGAAAATGCCAAAGAAGGCATAAAAACATGGATTTGTCTCTCCTGCTGCGCACACACTTCGGAGAGCTTGCAAATGCCTAATAACCACAAGCAGCCCCTACTCCATTATGGGAGACACTGTTTTCATCAAGTTTGAAGCCTCAGTGTTGGCGCGGCAGCCTTTTCTTTCTCTTTCGGGATTGTGTTTTTCTCCACCTGAAAATGCCAAAGAAGGCATAAAAACATGGATTTGTCTCTCCTGCTGCGCACACACTTCGGAGAGCTTGCAAAGGCCTAATAACCACAAGCAGCCCCTACTCCACTATGGGAGACACTGTTTTCATCAAGTTTGAAGCCTCAGTGTTGGCGCGGCAGCCTTTTCTTTCTCTTTCGGGATTGTGTTTTTCTCCACCTGAAAATGCCAAAGAAGGCATAAAAACATGGATTTGTCTCTCCTGCTGCGCACACACTTCGGAGAGCTTGCAAATGCCTAATAACCACAAGCAGCCCCTACTCCAATATGGGAGACACTGTTTTCATCAAGTTTGAAGCCTCAGTTTTGGCTGGACAGCCATTTCTTTATTTTTGGGGCCTGTGTGTTTTTCGACCTGGAAATGGCAAAAAAGGCGCGAAAACATTGATTTGTCTCTCCTGCCGCGCACACACTTCGGAGAGCTTGCAAAGGCCTAATAACCACAAGCAGCCCCTACTCCACTATGGGAGACACTGTTTTCATCAAGTTTGAAGCCTCAGTGTTGGCGCGGCAGCATTTTCTTTTTCTTTCGGGATTGTGTTTTTCTCCACCTGAAAATGCCAAAGAAGGCATAAAAACATGGATTTGTCTCTCCTGCTGCGCACACACTTCGGAGAGCTTGCAAATGCCTAATAACCACAAGCAGCCCCTACTCCAATATAGGAGACACTGTTTTCATCAAGTTTGAAGCCTCAGTTTTGGCTGGACAGCCATTTCTTTATTTTTGGGGCCTGTGTGTTTTTCGACCTGGAAATGGCAAAAAAGGCGCGAAAACATTGATTTGTCTCTCCTGCCGCGCACACACTTCCGATAGCTTGCGAAGGCCTAAAAAACACAAGCTGCCCTTGAGTTATTGTGGGAGAGAATGTTTTCATCAAGTTTGAAGCCATAGTTTTGGCGCGGCAGCCGTTTCTTTCATTTTGGGGCCTATGTGTTTTTCGACCTTGAAATCGTAAAAAAGGCGCGAAAACATGGATTTGTCTCTCCTGCCGCGCACACACTTCCGATAGCTTGCGAAGGCCTAAAAAACACAAGCGGCCCTTGAGTTATTGTCTGAGAGACTGTTTTAATCAAGTTTGAAGCCTCAGTTTTGGCTGGACAGCCGTTTCTTTATTTTTGGGGCCTTTGTTTTCTTCGACCTGGAAATGGCAAAAAAGGCGCGAAAACATGGATTTGTCTCTCCTGCCGCGCACACACTTCTGATAGCGTGCAAAGGCCTAAAAAACACAAGCAGCCCGTGAGTTATTATGGGAGAGACTGTTTTCATCAAGTTTGAAGCCATAGTTTTGGCGCGGCAGCCGTTTCTTTCATTTTGGGGCCTATGTGTTTTTCGACCTTGAAATCGCAAAAAAGGCGCGAAAACATGGATTTGTCTCTCCTGCCGCGCACACACTTCGGAGAGCTTGCAAATGCCTAATAACCACAAGCAGCCCCTACTCCAATATGGGAGACACTGTTTTCATCAAGTTTGAAGCCTCAGTTTTGGCTGGACAGCCATTTCTTTATTTTTGGGGCCTGTGTGTTTTTCGACCTGGAAATGGCAAAAAAGGCGCGAAAACATTGATTTGTCTCTCCTGCCGCGCACACACTTCGGAGAGCTTGCAAAGGCCTAAAAAACACAAGCAGCCCGTGAGTTATTATGGGAGAGACTGTTTTCATCAAGTTTGAAGCCATAGTTTTGGCGCGGCAGCCGTTTCTTTCATTTTGGGGCCTATGTGTTTTTCGACCTTGAAATCGCAAAAAAGGCGCGAAAACATGGATTTGTCTCTCCTGCCGCGCACACACTTCGGAGAGCTTGCAAATGCCTAATAACCACAAGCAGCCCCTACTCCAATATGGGAGACACTGTTTTCATCAAGTTTGAAGCCTCAGTTTTGGCTGGACAGCCATTTCTTTATTTTTGGGGCCTGTGTGTTTTTCGACCTGGAAATGGCAAAAAAGGCGCGAAAACATTGATTTGTCTCTCCTGCCGCGCACACACTTCGGAGAGCTTGCAAAGGCCTAATAACCACAAGCAGCCCCTACTCCACTATGGGAGACACTGTTTTCATCAAGTTTGAAGCCTCAGTGTTGGCGCGGCAGCCTTTTCTTTCTCTTTCGGGATTGTGTTTTTCTCCACCTGAAAATGCCAAAGAAGGCATAAAAACATGGATTTGTCTCTCCTGCTGCGCACACACTTCGGAGAGCTTGCAAATGCCTAATAACCACAAGCAGCCCCTACTCCAATATGGGAGACACTGTTTTCATCAAGTTTGAAGCCTCAGTGTTGGCGCGGCAGCCTTTTCTTTCTCTTTCGGGATTGTGTTTTTCTCCACCTGAAAATGCCAAAGAAGGCATAAAAACATGGATTTGTCTCTCCTGCTGCGCACACACTTCGGAGAGCTTGCAAAGGCCTAATAACCACAAGCAGCCCCTACTCCACTATGGGAGACACTGTTTTCATCAAGTTTGAAGCCTCAGTGTTGGCGCGGCAGCCTTTTCTTTCTCTTTCGGGATTGTGTTTTTCTCCACCTGAAAATGCCAAAGAAGGCATAAAAACATGGATTTGTCTCTCCTGCTGCGCACACACTTCGGAGAGCTTGCAAATGCCTAATAACCACAAGCAGCCCCTACTCCACTATGGGAGACACTGTTTTCATCAAGTTTGAAGCCTCAGTGTTGGCGCGGCAGCCTTTTCTTTCTCTTTCGGGATTGTGTTTTTCTCCACCTGAAAATGCCAAAGAAGGCATAAAAACATGGATTTGTCTCTCCTGCTGCGCACACACTTCGGAGAGCTTGCAAATGCCTAATAACCACAAGCAGCCCCTACTCCATTATGGGAGACACTGTTTTCATCAAGTTTGAAGCCTCAGTGTTGGCGCGGCAGCCTTTTCTTTCTCTTTCGGGATTGTGTTTTTCTCCACCTGAAAATGCCAAAGAAGGCATAAAAACATGGATTTGTCTCTCCTGCTGCGCACACACTTCGGAGAGCTTGCAAATGCCTAATAACCACAAGCAGCCCCTACTCCAATATGGGAGACACTGTTTTCATCAAGTTTGAAGCCTCAGTTTTGGCTGGACAGCCATTTCTTTATTTTTGGGGCCTGTGTGTTTTTCGACCTGGAAATGGCAAAAAAGGCGCGAAAACATTGATTTGTCTCTCCTGCCGCGCACACACTTCGGAGAGCTTGCAAAGGCCTAATAACCACAAGCAGCCCCTACTCCACTATGGGAGACACTGTTTTCATCAAGTTTGAAGCCTCAGTGTTGGCGCGGCAGCCTTTTCTTTTTCTTTCGGGATTGTGTTTTTCTCCACCTGAAAATGCCAAAGAAGGCATAAAAACATGGATTTGTCTCTCCTGCTGCGCACACACTTCGGAGAGCTTGCAAATGCCTAATAACCACAAGCAGCCCCTACTCCAATATAGGAGACACTGTTTTCATCAAGTTTGAAGCCTCAGTTTTGGCTGGACAGCCATTTCTTTATTTTTGGGGCCTGTGTGTTTTTCGACCTGGAAATGGCAAAAAAGGCGCGAAAACATTGATTTGTCTCTCCTGCCGCGCACACACTTCCGATAGCTTGCGAAGGCCTAAAAAACACAAGCTGCCCTTGAGTTATTGTGGGAGAGAATGTTTTCATCAAGTTTGAAGCCATAGTTTTGGCGCGGCAGCCGTTTCTTTCATTTTGGGGCCTATGTGTTTTTCGACCTTGAAATCGTAAAAAAGGCGCGAAAACATGGATTTGTCTCTCCTGCCGCGCACACACTTCCGATAGCTTGCGAAGGCCTAAAAAACACAAGCGGCCCTTGAGTTATTGTCTGAGAGACTGTTTTAATCAAGTTTGAAGCCTCAGTTTTGGCTGGACAGCCGTTTCTTTATTTTTGGGGCCTTTGTTTTCTTCGACCTGGAAATGGCAAAAAAGCCGCGAAAACATGGATTTGTCTCTCCTGCCGCGCACACACTTCTGATAGCGTGCAAAGGCCTAAAAAACACAAGCAGCCCGTGAGTTATTATGGGAGAGACTGTTTTCATCAAGTTTGAAGCCATAGTTTTGGCGCGGCAGCCGTTTCTTTCATTTTGGGGCCTATGTGTTTTTCGACCTTGAAATCGCAAAAAAGGCGCGAAAACATGGATTTGTCTCTCCTGCCGCGCACACACTTCGGAGAGCTTGCAAATGCCTAATAACCACAAGCAGCCCCTACTCCAATATGGGAGACACTGTTTTCATCAAGTTTGAAGCCTCAGTTTTGGCTGGACAGCCATTTCTTTATTTTTGGGGCCTGTGTGTTTTTCGACCTGGAAATGGCAAAAAAGGCGCGAAAACATTGATTTGTCTCTCCTGCCGCGCACACACTTCGGAGAGCTTGCAAAGGCCTAATAACCACAAGCAGCCCCTACTCCACTATGGGAGACACTGTTTTCATCAAGTTTGAAGCCTCAGTGTTGGCGCGGCAGCCTTTTCTTTCTCTTTCGGGATTGTGTTTTTCTCCACCTGAAAATGCCAAAGAAGGCATAAAAACATGGATTTGTCTCTCCTGCTGCGCACACACTTCGGAGAGCTTGCAAATGCCTAATAACCACAAGCAGCCCCTACTCCAATATGGGAGACACTGTTTTCATCAAGTTTGAAGCCTCAGTGTTGGCGCGGCAGCCTTTTCTTTCTCTTTCGGGATTGTGTTTTTCTCCACCTGAAAATGCCAAAGAAGGCATAAAAACATGGATTTGTCTCTCCTGCTGCGCACACACTTCGGAGAGCTTGCAAAGGCCTAATAACCACAAGCAGCCCCTACTCCACTATGGGAGACACTGTTTTCATCAAGTTTGAAGCCTCAGTGTTGGCGCGGCAGCCTTTTCTTTCTCTTTCGGGATTGTGTTTTTCTCCACCTGAAAATGCCAAAGAAGGCATAAAAACATGGATTTGTCTCTCCTGCTGCGCACACACTTCGGAGAGCTTGCAAATGCCTAATAACCACAAGCAGCCCCTACTCCACTATGGGAGACACTGTTTTCATCAAGTTTGAAGCCTCAGTGTTGGCGCGGCAGCCTTTTCTTTCTCTTTCGGGATTGTGTTTTTCTCCACCTGAAAATGCCAAAGAAGGCATAAAAACATGGATTTGTCTCTCCTGCTGCGCACACACTTCGGAGAGCTTGCAAATGCCTAATAACCACAAGCAGCCCCTACTCCATTATGGGAGACACTGTTTTCATCAAGTTTGAAGCCTCAGTGTTGGCGCGGCAGCCTTTTCTTTCTCTTTCGGGATTGTGTTTTTCTCCACCTGAAAATGCCAAAGAAGGCATAAAAACATGGATTTGTCTCTCCTGCTGCGCACACACTTCGGAGAGCTTGCAAATGCCTAATAACCACAAGCAGCCCCTACTCCAATATGGGAGACACTGTTTTCATCAAGTTTGAAGCCTCAGTTTTGGCTGGACAGCCATTTCTTTATTTTTGGGGCCTGTGTGTTTTTCGACCTGGAAATGGCAAAAAAGGCGCGAAAACATTGATTTGTCTCTCCTGCCGCGCACACACTTCGGAGAGCTTGCAAAGGCCTAATAACCACAAGCAGCCCCTACTCCACTATGGGAGACACTGTTTTCATCAAGTTTGAAGCCTCAGTGTTGGCGCGGCAGCCTTTTCTTTTTCTTTCGGGATTGTGTTTTTCTCCACCTGAAAATGCCAAAGAAGGCATAAAAACATGGATTTGTCTCTCCTGCTGCGCACACACTTCGGAGAGCTTGCAAATGCCTAATAACCACAAGCAGCCCCTACTCCAATATAGGAGACACTGTTTTCATCAAGTTTGAAGCCTCAGTTTTGGCTGGACAGCCATTTCTTTATTTTTGGGGCCTGTGTGTTTTTCGACCTGGAAATGGCAAAAAAGGCGCGAAAACATTGATTTGTCTCTCCTGCCGCGCACACACTTCCGATAGCTTGCGAAGGCCTAAAAAACACAAGCTGCCCTTGAGTTATTGTGGGAGAGAATGTTTTCATCAAGTTTGAAGCCATAGTTTTGGCGCGGCAGCCGTTTCTTTCATTTTGGGGCCTATGTGTTTTTCGACCTTGAAATCGTAAAAAAGGCGCGAAAACATGGATTTGTCTCTCCTGCCGCGCACACACTTCCGATAGCTTGCGAAGGCCTAAAAAACACAAGCGGCCCTTGAGTTATTGTCTGAGAGACTGTTTTAATCAAGTTTGAAGCCTCAGTTTTGGCTGGACAGCCGTTTCTTTATTTTTGGGGCCTTTGTTTTCTTCGACCTGGAAATGGCAAAAAAGCCGCGAAAACATGGATTTGTCTCTCCTGCCGCGCACACACTTCTGATAGCGTGCAAAGGCCTAAAAAACACAAGCAGCCCGTGAGTTATTATGGGAGAGACTGTTTTCATCAAGTTTGAAGCCATAGTTTTGGCGCGGCAGCCGTTTCTTTCATTTTGGGGCCTATGTGTTTTTCGACCTTGAAATCGCAAAAAAGGCGCGAAAACATGGATTTGTCTCTCCTGCCGCGCACACACTTCGGAGAGCTTGCAAATGCCTAATAACCACAAGCAGCCCCTACTCCAATATGGGAGACACTGTTTTCATCAAGTTTGAAGCCTCAGTTTTGGCTGGACAGCCATTTCTTTATTTTTGGGGCCTGTGTGTTTTTCGACCTGGAAATGGCAAAAAAGGCGCGAAAACATTGATTTGTCTCTCCTGCCGCGCACACACTTCGGAGAGCTTGCAAAGGCCTAAAAAACACAAGCAGCCCGTGAGTTATTATGGGAGAGACTGTTTTCATCAAGTTTGAAGCCATAGTTTTGGCGCGGCAGCCGTTTCTTTCATTTTGGGGCCTATGTGTTTTTCGACCTTGAAATCGCAAAAAAGGCGCGAAAACATGGATTTGTCTCTCCTGCCGCGCACACACTTCGGAGAGCTTGCAAATGCCTAATAACCACAAGCAGCCCCTACTCCAATATGGGAGACACTGTTTTCATCAAGTTTGAAGCCTCAGTTTTGGCTGGACAGCCATTTCTTTATTTTTGGGGCCTGTGTGTTTTTCGACCTGGAAATGGCAAAAAAGGCGCGAAAACATTGATTTGTCTCTCCTGCCGCGCACACACTTCGGAGAGCTTGCAAAGGCCTAATAACCACAAGCAGCCCCTACTCCACTATGGGAGACACTGTTTTCATCAAGTTTGAAGCCTCAGTGTTGGCGCGGCAGGGTTAGGGTTAGGGTTAGGGTTAGGGTTAGGGTTAGGGTTAGGGTTAGGGTTAGGGTTAGGGTTAGGGTTAGGGTTAGGGTTAGGGTTAGGGTTAGGGTTAGGGTTAGGGTTAGGGTTAGGGTTAGGGTTAGGGTTAGGGTTAGGGTTAGGGTTAGGGTTAGGGTTAGGGTTAGGGTTAGGGTTAGGGTTAGGGTTAGGGTTAGGGTTAGGGTTAGGGTTAGGGTTAGGGTTAGGGTTAGGGTTAGGGTTAGGGTTAGGGTTAGGGTTAGGGTTAGGGTTAGGGTTAGGGTTAGGGTTAGGGTTAGGGTTAGGGTTAGGGTTAGGGTTAGGGTTAGGGTTAGGGTTAGGGTTAGGGTTAGGGTTAGGGTTAGGGTTAGGGTTAGGGTTAGGGTTAGGGTTAGGGTTAGG